>NW_022196901.1:24555577-24558072 GCF_008632895.1 Mastomys coucha | reverse complement strand
ATCCAGTCTTACTTACATAAAAACAACATTCTTCTTTGAGGGCAGCACACAGACCTCCCTCTTTTAGAGACAGTAAATCAAGGCCTCTCTGAGTTTGGAGGACCATCAGCCAGGGAGTCAATAGAATCTTTAAGTTCTTGTATACCATCTCTCATGTTGGTAATGTCTTTATCAATAAGGTACTGTAATTCTGTAAAGCCTTGTTTAGATGTAATCAGAGAAGCAATGCCTGTGCCTGCGCCCACGGCGCTAATGCCAAGAATAGTGGCAATGGTCAGAGCTGTAATAGGTTCTCTTTTAATTCTGGGGTGGATGGATACCCCCTTTTCTACAAAATTCAAAAATTCTTCAGGGTTATGAACAGAGAAGCAGGGGAGGAGAATAACCATAACGCACCAATCCCGATTACCCAGAAAGATAGGGGAATACAAAAAAGGCGTTAAGCCTAGAGGGCAGGCAAAATAAGTATTGTTAGGTGCAAGAACATACATATAGGTGTGATTAAGAACAATAGTCTGATTACAAACTCCTGTAAGGGACTGAGGCGGAAGCATATTGGATGCCTAGAAGGCAGGTGCCAATCCCAGAAATGGACTGAACAGTTATGCCACTCTCAGGGCCTGAGGCGGAAACAACCGTGGAAGTATTATTGGTAAAAATGGGGGTGGAAAGCAAGGCAAAGCCTTCATAAAATGGTGGGGTTGGGGAGAAGCACATCCAGCATTCAGGATACTTAGGAGAACTATCATTTTTGAGCGTAGCAATCGAGGCATTGGCTAACTTAATTATGAACTCTGCCGAACGTGGGGGCCCAGAAGGAATAGTGGGCTGGAATAGGGTTGGAGGTGGGGGGCTAGGAGTGTCTGGAGATAAGGTTTTGGATCTGAGCAAAGAGAGGAGAAGCTTTAGTATTAGGTTTGATGAAGGGGACAGTTTCAAGAAGAGGGACAGAGGAGGCAATGTAGGCACTATCGGTATACAGATTGAAGGGAGTATCTGCAAGGAGTTCAAAGGCATGTAGGACCGCCTCTAACTCAACGAACTGGGCAGAACTGTGGGGTGTCTGTTTTTGAAACATCTTATCATCAATGGAGAGGGCTGTAAGGCCTGTGGAAGAACCATCTGTAAAAACGAGAGGTGCTTTGGGGATAGGAGAACTCTGTGTAGTTTTGGGGAAGACAACAGGATGACGCTGTAAAAACTGAATCAGTTTGTCAGGGGGATAGTGGTTATCAAGGTGGCCAGAGAATGAGATGTAGGAGATGGCCCAGTCATCAGAATATTGTAGGAGCCACTGGACCTGGGCGGGGCTATAGGGTTGACTAATAATATCTGGATCTTTCCCAAATATTTTAAGGGAGCTTTCTCTTCCCAATTTAAGCACTTGAGCTACTAAAAGAGGGTAGGAGGGTAAAACCTTAGAAGGAGTAGCGGGCAAATGTAGCCAAAACAGAGGTCTGGTTTGCCATAATAGCCGTGTAGGTGAAAAGGTAGTGGGGAGAATTAACAGCCAGAGTGGGGAAAAAGGGGAATAGTAGAAAATTGTCTGATTATGGATGGCAGTCTCAACAATTTTTAAATGAAAAGCCTCTTTGTTTTTCATCAGAGGCATATTTGCCTTGGCCAAGAAGTTTGTCTAGTGTCCACCATCTGGTGGAGACATGGCTACTCTGGCTGTTGGCGTGAGCCAAGGAGCGGCAACGATTGGCCCAATCGGCGCACCAGGTGAGGAACTGACCCCGAGTCAGAACAGACTGAGTAACAGAAAGCCACTCGTTTGGTGTAAGGTAGCCATCACCACTGATACTCTCTAATAGGGAGAGGGTGAAGGGGGCATTTGGGCCATAGTTTCTGACAGCAGAATTGAGTTTTTCTAATTTTTTGAATGGTAGCCAGCGATAGACCGTGGGTATGGGAACTGAGTCATCAGTCTCACTTTCATTTTCATTATCAAGTTCAAGGCCACTAGCAGACTGTTCAGCCTCCGAATCAGAGTGTTCATGAGTAGGAGGGGGGTCTTTGCATGTGGACCGCAGAGGTGCAGAGGAAGAAGGAAGGTGAGAAGGGGTAGAAGAAGGAGCAGAGGCTGGGGCAGACAGGCGTGTCGCGGACCAAGTGACAGGCAGTTGAGGCGGACAAGGACTAGAGGCAGAAGCGGGCTCTCCAGTAGTCTGAGAACGAGTGACAGGAAAAGTCAAGTGGACTGAGGGGCACTGTGAGAGACAGGGATGAGCGTTAGAGAAGGAAGAGTAGAGAGTTGAAAGGTGAGAAAAGCATTCCTGGAGTTGAAGAATCTCAGTCAGTTCCTGAATTTGGTAGATGAGGCGAGTCTTCATGTCTAAGAAAGAAGGTGGAAGGGCAGAGGCGACGTTGGGAGGCAGGGGAGGGGCAGAGGACAGGGTTAGGGGAGGCCAATCTTCAGAATGATAACAGGCCGCTTCCTCCTCAAGGGTGGCAGCATCGCCAGGGTCGAGCGGATCAGGAATTGCGAGGAG
>NW_022196901.1:24555362-24555567 GCF_008632895.1 Mastomys coucha | reverse complement strand
GGTGGCAGAGGGAGAAGAGGTGGGTTTTATGGACGCAGACAGTTGGCTGAAGACTGGAGTGCAGATAGGTTTAGAAGGGCCCTTCTCCCAGCAGAGAAAGGGTCGTCATAGGGAGGAGGATGATGACAAGGGGAAGGAACCTGAGGGACCTGTGAGGCGAGAGGTGGATAGAGTGGAGCAGTGGGAGAGTAGCAGGCAAGGGCGG
>NW_022196901.1:24554155-24554967 GCF_008632895.1 Mastomys coucha | reverse complement strand
ATTTTTTCATTAAGTTCACGACCAACCTTCTGCCATTTCTTGGGGTGGATAACTGGCCCGTCAATCATTAACCAGGGACATGTCTCATCAATAAAAATGAAAACTTCAATTAAATCTTTCTTTTTAACCCTTATTCTTCTCTCTCTGAGTAAAGTTTTGAGGTCCTTTATAAAGGTTGCCTCCTTAGACAAGGAATGGCCCATTCTGAAATATGAGACAGACTGACTTACCTAAGAAGAGACAATCTGCGGGTGACAGGTCTGAATCTTCTGGCCGATGACTGAGCGCTTGTTCTGGGGGTCTGTCTGGAGGGGTACGTGCCTCGAGCCCCACATCGGGCACCACCTGACCTGACCTGCAGGCCAAGTTATTCGGGAGAGCAAGGAGGACCACAACCTGGAATAAGAACGGGCGAGAGAGAAGACAGGACTCAAGGAAGCATTGCTTGTCAAGAGTCGTTTACTTAGTGGAGCAGAGCATATTTAAAGCAAAAATCTTGGAGGGGAGGGGAAGAGGAAGGAGGGAGATGGAAGGTTACAAAATCTTCTGGGGTTGAGCTCCGGGGTGACAGGTGGGGAGGGGTGGATTTCTGTGAATGTTCTCTTTTCAGGGCCAAGCCGGATCCTTGTGATTGTCAGGCAGGATGTCAATCTCAGGATTCTCATCCTTGTGATTGTCAGGCAGGATGTTAATCTCAGGGTTCTCAATTAGCTGGGGCAGGATGTTTATCTCAGGGCTCTCCTGGTTCCCAACACCCAACAAAGAAAGAAAATTACAGACCAATGTCCCTTATGAACATAAATGCAAAAAAA
>NW_022196901.1:24550822-24554145 GCF_008632895.1 Mastomys coucha | reverse complement strand
AAAAAAATCCCTCAATAAAATGCTAGCAAACCAAATTCAAGAACAAATCAAAAAGATCATCCACCATGATCAAGTAGGCTTCATGCTTCATCCCAGAGATGCAGAGATGGTTCAATATACATAAATTGAAAAATGTAATCCATCATATAAACAGACTGAAAGACAAAATTGACATGATCATTTCATTAGACATAGAAAAGGGTTTGACAAAATCCAACACTCCTTCATGATAAAACAAAGTCCTGATGGGATTAGGGATACAAAGGACATACTTCAACATCATAAAGGCAGTTAACAGCAAGCCCATGGCCAGCATCAACTTAAAAGAAGATATATTTCATTAAAATCAGCAAAAGGTTGTCCACTCTCCATACCTATTCAATATAGTACTTGAAGTCTTAGCTAGAGCAATAAAACAACTGTATATCAAGAAGATACAAATTGGAAAAGAAGTCAATCTTTATTTCCAGATGAAGTGATAGTAAACATAATTGACCCTAAAAATTCCACTGGGAACTCCTTCAGCTAGTAAACACCTTCAGCAAAATGTCTGGATATAAGATTAACTAAAAATAAAAAAATAACAACAACAAAACAACCAACTGAAAGAGTTAAATTTGAACTTGTGCTGGCTAATGAGAAAATTGCAGGTTTGAAGAAAAACATAGTGGACCAAGGTCGAATATGTCCAAATAAGCCTGGGCAAAAATAAGCAAGCTGTTAAGACATTCTGGGAACTAGCAGGCCGAAAAGATATAGAAGAGAAAACATGCAAAGATATGTCTGGGCAGACACTGAGTAGTGGGCCATCTGGTCCTCTTAGATATGGTTTAAGGTCAGATGCTCTGTTGACTCAGATTAACACCAACCTTAGGAATTTTCCACTCTGTTCTGCACGTAATATAATTAATATTTGAACTAGCCAATCATGTATAGCCACACTGATTCCTTTGTTCCCCCAGACCTTTTTCCTATATAAACCCCTAACCCCTGAGCCTCGTGGTCGATTCCTTGTCTCCTGCGTGAGATTGGGGGTCAGCCCGGAGTGCTCCGAATAAACTGCCTCTTGTGGTGGCACGTCCTCCCGAGATTTGAATGGGGGTCTCCCCACAGGGGTCTTTCACAACAACTCAGTTAGCCCTCCTATGGATTGAGAAAGGAAGCAGGAAAACAACAACAAAAAAGAATATAAAATATTTGGGGGTAATAAATCTAACCAAGCAAGTGAAATATTGGGCCTTATTCAGCCAGACACTGAGGCCTAGTGAGGAAGCCTGAGCCTTTGCTCGAGTTTAGAGACCTGTCTTGCTCACTTCCATACTAGAGTGACTCAGGACAACCTGCCTTTGCCTAGCTACCATAGCTGATGTAGAATAACTTTATTGGCCCTGTCAGTCACCCCATATGCATCATCACCCTTCCCCACTCTCTATGTCTTCTCACCTCACCAAAAATCCCCACCTCCTTCCTCAATCCTATATAAACAAAAAGACTGATACAATAAAACAAATTCCTGCTTTGACAAGACTTCCTGCCCGGTGCAACATTCTGCTCAGCTGCAAGAGAAACTCATTGGGACCAGGTTCTCTCTTCTCGCCTGAATCTACTGGCAGAGAGCCAACAGTGAATAATAAGACTTGTATCATTAAAAACTTTAAGGCACTGAAAGAATTGAAGAAACTATCAGACAATGGAAAGCTCTCCCATGCTCATGAATCATTAGAATTAATATAATAAAAATGGCCATTCTACCAAAAGTAATCTACAGATTTAATGTAGTCCTTGTCAAATTTCAACACAAATCTTCACAGATATTGAAAGATAATTTTTAGTTTCATATGGATACACACACACACACACACACAAAAAAAAAAAAAAAAAAAAAAAAAAAAAAAAAAAAAACCAGGAAGGCTAAAACCAATCCTGAGGAATCAAAGAATTGTTGCAGGTATCAGCATCCCAACCCTATATACTATAAAGCTGTAGTAATTTTAAAAAATAGCTTAATAGTGGCACAAAAACAGACATGTTGATGAATGATATTGAATTGATGACCCAGACATAATTCCACATACTTATGAACATCTTTTTTTTTAAAGATTTATTTATTATATTATAAATAAGTACACTGTAGCTGTCTTCAGACACACCAGAAGAAGGGTGTCAGATTTCATTAAAGGTGGTTGTGAGCCACCATGTGGTTTCTGGGATTTGAACTCAGGACCTTCAGAAGAGCAGTCAGTGCTCTTACCTGATGAGCCATCTCACCAGCACCCATCTTTTTTTTTCTTTTTAATAAAGAAACCAGAAGCACACATGGGGGGGCGGGGAGAGCTTATTCAACAAATGGTGCTGCTCAAATTGGATGGCTGCAAGTAAAATAGATCCATATTATCATCCTGCACAAAACCCAACTCCAAAAAAATCAAAGACCTCAACATAATATCAGGTACACTGAACCTGATAGAAAAAAGAAGTTAGAGGTATCCTTGAACTCATTGGCACAGGAAAAGACTTCCTGTGCAGAACACTGTTAGCACTGGCACTAAGATCAAAATAATTAAGAAACGGGACCTCGTGAAACTGAGATGCTTCTGAATGGCAAATAACACTGTCATATGAACAAAGTAGCAGCTTACAAAATAGGGGAAAAAATTCTTAGCAATTTATTCATGCAACAAAGGATTACCTCAAAAAACTCTGGATATTAAGAAAGCAAATAACCCAATTAATGGGGGTACAGATCTAAACAGAGAATTCTCAAAAGACAAAACTCAAATGACTGAGAACCACTTAAAGAAAGTTCAATATCTTTAGTCATTAGGGAAATGTAAATCAAAACTACTTTGAGATTCCATCTTAAACCAGTTAGAATGGCCAACATCAATAAAACTAATGACAGCTTGTGCTAGTGAGGATGTGAAGTCAAGGTCACACTGGTGGGAATGGAAACTCATATAGTCATTATGGAAATCAGTGTGGTGATTCCTAAGGAAGATGGAAATCAGTCTACTTCAAAATCCAGCTGTACCACTCTTGGATATACCCAAGCAATGCTTTATCCTACTACAAAGACATATGCTCAACCATGCTCATTACCACTCTATTTATAATATCCAGAAACTAGGAACAATCTAGATATCTATCAAAAGGTAAATGGATTTTAAAAAATGTGATTCATGCACAATGGAAGGTTACTCAGACATTTAAATGAAATCATTAAGCCAGGAGGTGGTGGCACACATCTTTAATCCCAGCATTCAGGAAGCAGAGGCGGGAAGATCTATGAATTTGAGACTAGCCTGATCTAAAAGGTGAGTTAC
>NW_022196901.1:24516122-24550812 GCF_008632895.1 Mastomys coucha | reverse complement strand
AAAAAAAAAAAAAAAAGGAAAAAAGAAAAATAAAGAAAAGAAGTAAGAAAAAATCACAGGTAAATAGATTGAAATAAAAAAAAATCATCCTGAATGAGATAACCCAGACCAAGAAAGACAAATATGGTATGTGTCTTCTTATATATATATATGTTAGTCATTGGTAAGCAAACTACAATTCAGAAAACCACAGAGGCTAGGCATAGTGTAAAGGACTAGGTGGGAGAGGCAGATCTCCCTAGGAAAGGGAAATAGAATAGTTATGGCCGAGCAGGCTGGTGGAGACTGGAAAGGGAGGATTGGATGGGGAGGGAAGAGAGGGGGAGAGAGAGAGATAGCTAAAATTAAGGACAATTTGCAGATTCATATGGAAACCTAGTACAATAGACGCTTCTTAAATTATATACATATATGAATGTTATCTAAACGAAATCACCAAATAATAGGGGGATAGCACCCCAACTGCACATTTCTCATAAGCAAACACAGCTTTAGTACTGGTCATGAGTACTGTCTAATCAAGTTGTTAGCCAAAGGAGTCCTATGAGAACCAAACAACCAAGCTGTTGCAAAGATGACAAACTGACAGTGAGGCCCTATTGCTAAAATAACACCTAAATAATCTCACTAAACATGGAGAAGTCAAGCTGCTACCTACCTAGAACCTACACCCTTACTGGCTCATGGTCTTGGTACTGGAAGGTACTCCGCACACTACGAAAGGAAGAAGATAAACACCACACCAGCAAAAAACCCTTTAAGCTATAATGTTGTCCTTTCTGTGAGATATGTTGTAAAATGGTGACACAGAGCTTGTGGGAGTAGCTAGCCAATATCTGATTTGATTTAAGGCCCACTCCACTACATGGCACTAATACCAAGGCTGCCTGGGTAATGGAGAACATGAGACTAGATAGCTCAGGGACCTAGGGGGAAACCAAATACTATTGTTCGTCAAAGAGAACATAGTAATAAAATGACTTTTAATGTCATCCCGCTATACACATGGATCAACACCTTTCTTGGCCATCATCAGAGAACCTTCCTCCTACAGCAGATGGGAACAAATACAGAGACAAAAACAAATACAAATACAGCCAGAAAAACATGCAGACATTATTGAGACACCTTGGAACATTCAGCCCTAAACAGGATGTCTCCTAAAGCCCTGTTGCCTTAGGGCTCAGTGGGCCCTGAAGTAGAGGAGGTAGTCTAAGAGCCAGAGGCAATGGAGGACACCAAAGAACCAAAACCTAAAAACAGCAGGAGCAGTGGACATATGACCTCACAAAGTCTGAGGCAGCGTGCACAGGGTCCACAAGGACCTGCACCAGATGGGGCCCTACAGCTGAAAGGACAAATGGACACATGCTCCATCCTATCTTCAGTTGATAGCCACTTACAAATGAAAATTAACTTTTCTCCAAGGGAGTCTCACTGGGGAGACTACTCTTAAGGACAGGCTGGAAGCCCAGCAGTAGATGAATAACAGACATGAACTCAAAGGCATCTTTGGAATTTTCTCATCTCATAATTTCATGTCAGGGCCTTTCATCATTTTTTATTCAGTTTTTTTTCATTGCCCTACAGGTTTTGTGAATATAATATGACTTCCAGTTTTGTGTTTTTATGGGGATTCCTGAATATGTGGACGACTGAGTCTCTATGTCTCTATCTTATTCTTGTGCCTTTTCTTGGGCTCTTTTCCTTCTCTTTGTTTAGTTTATCCTATTCCAATTTGTTTGCTTTTGCTTTATCTTATTATGTTTTATTTTATTGTATTTTTTAGCCCTTAGAAGCCTGTTCGTTTTCCAATAAAAGACAAAATGGGGGTGGATCTGGAAGAGTAATAATAATAATAATAATTTTGTATGAAACAAAATTTATTTTCAGTGATGATGATGATGTTAGTAATAATAATAATAATAATAATAATAATAATAATAATAATAATAATAAAGACAAGGGCCAAGGAGACTTAACAGATATAACCAAGTGTATTATGGAAGCCACACACAAAATAGACATTTTGGAAACTATGGTAGAAATTTACATATGAACTCAGTATTGGAAGGTTGGGCGAGTTTATCAGATATGATGATAATGGTGCACATCAGGCCTGATATGCTTCATCAGATATGATAATGGTGTTGTAACTAGATAAGGCAAGTTTGTGTACAGTTCAGAACCATTTGTGTAGCTGCTTAGGAACAGTGTGTAATATCTGTAATTAAAGTTCTCTCACTCTTCAAACACACACAGAAGGATAGCCATCAATCATATCTGGATTCTAGGCATATATTAATTATACTGCAGATTTCTTTTAGATTTTTTTTGAGTTTCTTATAGTTTTTTTTTATGTTTGAAACATCTTATGAATGATTCTTTAGTCTCTGAAGATAATAGATCATATGTAATATGCTAGTGGGTTTCAGTTTTAACTGTTAAAAGGTTCTACTACATTTTTCATGGCCAACAGGGGAATTTCAGAAAAAGCCCATCCAGAATAAAACAGACTGTGGGACAGTGGATGGGGCTGAAGGACAAGCAGCCTGTGTGGATTCTACTCAGGGAAGAGACAGACCAAGCTCTGGCTATCTAGAGGCTAGGATAACTTCAGTAATGAAAAAGTTGAATGCAGAGGCAGAAACAGGAGAAATTAGTTGCTTCTGATTCCATGGGAATATGAGCAATTTGACCCAGAAACAGGATGGGATGGTGGATCTATCCATCTCCTTACCCATCTGCAGCCAATTCATTCTTCCCTGGAGGTCTGAGATTCCTGTGTTCTCCAAGTGGTTGTACTGGCACTCGATGAATGCTAAATACCTTCCAGGAACAGCTGCATTATTTCCAGGCTCTCACTAGTGAGTACAGGCCCCAAAAAATGGGTATAATAGTCCTCATCTTTCCTGAAAGAAAACCATTCCCAAGCACAAGTTTCTAAAAACATCTATCTGTATATGGAGAAAGTCTATTTATATTTTTTCTACTCACAAGCTAGAGAGGCAAAGACAGTGCTAAGTAAGTTCGAGATTCGGTTTTCCACTAACTCACCTGGAAACTATCATTTCAGGGGCAAGAGCAATCCACAGTGGATCAGCCCTTCACCTCTCTGGTCTTTTCCACTATAGATGTGTCCTGAGATGCAGTCAGTTTTCCATTTCCTTTTTATCTGCATTTATTGCAGGCACCTACATTGTTTGTTCCATGTCATGAAGTTCCCCATAGGGAGAGATTCCTTTTTATCTGCATTTATTGCATGCACCTACATTGTTTGTTCCATGTCATGAAGTTCCCCATAGGGAGAGATGGGAGACCAGTGAAAGATCTCCAGCAACTGAGAGTGGTGATGAGTCACTCACAGCTGGTTTAGACTAATAATTAGTCACCTGGTGTGCTTTAAGGAATGACCACATACAGGGTGACTTATGCCAATACCACATTATCATCTTGCACCTCTCAAGATCAGAAATAGAATCAGTTTCTCTGGGCTAAAATCAAAGTGCTAGGTTAAGACTTCATTCCCTCTGAAGCTCCAGGATAAGAATCCACTTCCTGGTCTTTTTTTTACTTCTGGAGGCAAAAGGCCTCAATTAGAGACAACCTGCCTTTCTTGGCTCACAGCCCTTTCCTGAATTTTCTTTTTTTTTTTTAGACTTATTTTATTTTATATATATGAGCTCACACTGTAGCTGTACAGATAGATAGTTGCGAACCTTCATCTGGTTGGTTGGGAATTGACTTTTAGGACCTCTGCTAGCTCCAGTCAACCCCACTCGCTCTGGTCAGCCCCGCTTGCTCAGTCTGGCCCAAAGATTTATTTATTATTATAAATAAGTATACTATAGCTGTCTTTAGACGTGCCAGAAGATGGCATCAGGTCTCATTATGGGTAGTTGTGAGCCGCCATGTGGTTGCTGGGATTTGAACTCAGGACCTTCAGAAGAGCAGTCGGTGCTCTTACCCACTGAGTCATCTCACCAGCCAGCCCCATCCCCAACCCTTTCCTGCATTTTCAAAGCCTGTAAAAGAACATCTTCAGACCCCTTCTCTGGTGTGCTTGTTACATGTCTTTTCCCTTGGAACCACCTGCCTTCTTCTTCCAGGGATTCTTGTAATTACATTGGCTCTGCTCAAATAATGTAGACAATAGTTTTGTTTTTGTTTGTTTGTTTGTTTGTTTTTGTTTTTCAAGACAGGGTTTCTCTGTATAGCTCTGGCTGCCCTGGAACTCACTCTGTAGACCAGGCTGGCCTTGAACTCAGAAATCCACCTGCCTCTGCCTCCCAAGTGCTGGGATTAAAGGCGTGTGCCACCACCACCTGGCTTTTTTTTGTTTTGTTTTGTTTTGTTTTGTTTTGTTTTGTTTTGTTTTGGGATGTAGACAATAGTTAAGAATATAATCAGCCTGAGATTCTCAGCTCAATCACATCTGCAAAGTCCCTTTTGCCATATAAAATAATCTGTTCATAAGTTCCAGCAAATGGGACCCAAGGTGAATGTTTGTTCTAAAGGTTCTAGAATGCAAGCTTTGCTCTTTCACCTAGAATCTATTATTAGATTGTAACAAATCTGACTGACTTTTAGTCACCACTTAGACATCTCCCTTCCTTCAGAAGGCAACCTTGGTGTCTCAGTTACCGGTGACCTCAGACATAGCTTCCTGCTTCTTTTGCTTATTTGAATATAGCTACTATTTGCAGTTTTACTCTTCAACCCCTTCTCCCTGCCACCTTAATAGGCTGAATTGTCTTCTTGAAGTTTTCTTCCTTTTTCTTCTCTGCTAAGAATTTAAATATATAACTTTAGGAGTACACTTGCTTAACTGCTCTGTGAAAATACAAGTGTAACTATGCCCAACTAAGAGTGAAATTGTGTTTGTGTGCATGTATGTGTGTAGACATACACAAAATTGTTGCTAAAAGATGAGTTTGCATAATCTGTCAAATTATACATATTCACTAATATTTTTGAGGGTTGCTACTTTTCTCCATGAACAAAATTACATGAGTTCCAATTTTTCACATAATGAAGAGTACAGTAGTATCTTCTCAAAGATAAAAATCTGAGTTGATAGTCAATGTCCCAATGATTAGATTATGGGAATTTTCACTCTAATCCAAAATTCCATCTCAATTACAGCAAAGCTGAATCAAGTACGTAAATGATTAAAGTTGCTATCATCACACTAAAGATGTCAATATTGTTTTATTAAGTAGAAGGACTAATGTGAGACCTGTTTCTTTTTGTACAGTAGATTATCTGTCTTCTAGAACTGTAATGCAAGGTCTGCTGACCATTCCTAGGGGGCAGAGAAGGGAAATACCCATAGAGCTGGTTTTTCCCCAGATGGGTACTAACATACAATTATCTTCATCTTGTAAATTACTATCAAATATATTTTTACTCCAAATATCTTTTTCCAGCATTTGAATATATCCAATGTGTTATCATTACAATTAAGATGAACCAGAGCATTTTGGTGCATGCTTTGAAGCAGGGGGACAGGATAAACTTTCAACTTTCCAACTCTCTTAAGAAGTTCCTAATCATTGCAGGGATTCCATCTTTGCCAGTTTTTAAACATAATACTGTTAGATTGTTTATCTTTCTTTTTCTTTTACTACTCCTCTGAGGAAATAGACCCACACTCCAACCCTCAAACCAAACAGAGCAAGTGAAGCATGGAGCACTCCTTTGTTTCCTCCAGAGGAGATTTGCCAAAAGATTCTCTCTGCTCTAGAATTTAAGCCTGGAAGAGAGCTGCTCCTTAAAGAAACTGTAGGAGTTGCCGGGCAGTGGTGGCTCAGCCTTTAATCCCAGCACTTGGGAGGCAGAGGCAGGCGGATTTCTGAGTTCGAGGCCAGCCTGGTCTACAGAGTGAGTTCTAGGACAGCCAGGGCTACACAGAAAAACCCTGTCTCGAAAAACCAAAAAAAAAAGAAAAAAAGAAAAAAGAAACTGTAGGAGCTTGTGGGCTAGCTCAGCTGACAAAGGCACTTGTGGTTATGCTACCAGGAGTGATAACCCAAGTTTGATCCCTGGAACCCAGATGGTGGAGGAGAAAACCAATTCCTGCAAGTTGTCCTTAACCCTCACTGTACACACACACACACACACACACACACACACACACACAGAGCGAGAGAAAGAGAGAGAGAGAGAAATTATAAGGCCTATGTATGTAATTGAGAAAGTACCCACCTGCTTCAGAAAGTCCATTATTCCCGTGAGGTTGCTTTCCAGAGTATTGTTTTGACTTAGGAAAGATACAACACACCAAGAAGGGCAGTGTAATCCCTGGAAAATAAAAATTTAGTCCCTTCTATTTGTCTGGGTCTGGAGTAATAGTGAGAAATATGAGCCTTCAACTCATTGCTAATACCATTTTTTAGTCATTCATCAATTCAGATTAGAGATGTGTATAGTGATTTGAATGAGAATAGGCCTAATAGGCTCATATGTTTGAATTCTTAGTACCCAGTTGGTGGAACTATCTGAGAAGGAATAGAAGCCATGGCCATGTTGAAGGAGGTGTGTACTGAGGTGAGCTTTAGGGTTTCAAGGCTCAGTCATATATATATATATGACTGCTCTTCCAAAGGTCCTGAGTTCAAATCCCAGCAACCACATGGTGGCTCACAACCATCCACAATGAGATCTGACACCCTCTTCTGGTGTGTCTGAAGACAGCTACAGTGTACTTAGATATAATAATAAATAAATCTTTGAGCCAAGTAGTGGTGGCACATGCCTTTAATGGGAGGCAGAGGCAGGTGGATTTCTGAGTTTGAGGCCAGCCTGGTCTACAGAGTGAGTTCCAGGACAGTCAGGGCTACACAGAGAAACCCTGTCTCAAAAAACCAAATAAATAAATAAATAAATAAATAAATAAATAAATAAATCTTTGGGCCAGAGCAAGCGGGCTAGCTGAAGCGTGCAGTACCAACCAGAGATAATTGGGTTCAGAGTGAACAGAGGTCCTGAATTCAATTCCCAGCAACCACATGATGGCTCACAAGCATCTGTGCAACTACAGTGTACTCATATACATGAAAGAAAGAAAGAAATCTTAATATATATATGAAAAAATACTCTGAACAAAACTAGATAGCAAATGAAAGGAGGGAACAAATTTTGTAGCATATGTAGTGGGTCTATAAGTTATATTTCTATCTCAAAAGGAACAGGGGAAATGAAGTCTCCAATTAGAAAAATAATTCTAAAAGCAATATAAAAATTAAAAATCAGTGTGGTGACACATGCTTTTAGTCCCAGCACTCAGGAGGCAGAGGCAGGCCTCCTGTTAATTCTATGCTAGACTGGTCTACTTAGTGAGTTCTAGAACAATCCGGACTACGTAGAGAGACGCTGTCTCAAAAAATTATTAATCAAAATTTCAATTTTATCTAAGTGCATATACATATATAATCAGACAGACATACCCTTTGCAACTCAGATTTGATAAAGGTAATCTGTGAATGTTGTATGTGTGAATTGGTGAAAATGAGAAGCCCTGAGAAGGGGCTGGAGAGATGGCTCAGTAGTTAAGAGCACCGATTGCTCTTCCAAAGGTCCTGAGTTCAAATCCCAGCAACCACATGGTGGCTCACAACCATCCGTAATGAGATCTGATGCCCTCTTCTGGTATGTCTGAAGACAGCTACAGTGCACTTACACATAATAAATAAATAAACCTTAAAAAAAAAATACTTATAAGGGGCTAGAGAAGCCCCGAGAAGCCTCGCTGATGGGGATACAAGTTGTTAGGACCTTTTCTAAAGGGTGATATGAAGGGGTCTATAGAAGCAATAACACATTTCTCTTCTGATCAGCAATGGTTTTATCAATAGACAAGAACTTGACAGGGATATTCCAGGGGAATTCCCACATGGGGAATGAAGTCTAACAGATACGTTTATTGTCCTCATGCTGCTGAAACAGTGAAGCAAGAATGGAGAGTGATGTGTCTTCTGGTAGGAGGCAGTGCTCTCCTCTTAAAATAGTTCCCTTGTTTCTATATGTGACTTGTGATAAGTCCATGAAGAATGAGTCTGCTCGGAGGCTCAGTGTGTAGTTTCATCCTTACTGTCAGGGTTTCACAAGAATAAACAATGATATAAAACTTGTAGTAGAAAAGCTTGACTTGTGTTTGTTGGAACTGGCTAGGTAGCACCTTCATGCCTCTGCTGATAGGGTAAGTGCTCAAAGGAGCTTAATAATTTCCAGGAAAGTGACGCTATTGATTGGTTGATAATGACATATCATTAGGTAACTTTATAAATGGTGGGCTACACTAAACCATAAATGCCATTTGAGCCAGGGAAAAATGTACCTACCCATCTTCACTGTCACATTCTTCAACACACAGCACACAGAGAGTATTGGTCAGGGTTCCTTAAAGGAACAGAACTGATAGAATGAATATATAACAGGGGATAGATTAGAGGCTATGGTCCAGCTAGTCCATCAGTGGCTTTCTCCTATGGGAAAGACCATGAATCTAATTTTTCAGTCCATGAGGTTGGATGTCTCAATAGTTCCAAAGGATTCCTACAAAGCTGCTGGTTTTCTTTTTATGTTGGAATCCCAAAGAAGTAGGTTCTAACACTAGCAAAGTAATGTCTCAGCAATGAATAGATGAACTTGCTAGCAAGAGTGAAGACAAGCAGGTAAAAAGCAAAGCTTCCTTGTCCCATATCCTTTCATATGGACTGCCACCAGAAGGTGTGACCCAGATTTAAAGTGAGTCTTCAACCTCAAAAGATCCAATCCAAAAAATAAAAAAATCACAACTCAGATGCCCAAGTTTTATTTGGTGCCAAGATGCAGTCAGGTTAGCAACTAGAACTAGCTATCATGTAGGGTACTTTAAGGCTACTCTCCTATAAGTTACAAGTTAAAACCTCTCTGCTCTTGGGTGTCATGATTAGTGCTAATTGCCAATGTGACAGATTGAACTTTGAGTTTATTAGGTTAATTGCTGTGGAAAGACCCAAATTAACTAACTCTAGGTAGGGATCCTGGACTGTATAAAGTTGAGAGATCCAGCTAAGCACAAGCATTTGTAGCTCTCTGCTTCTTGACAGTGTGAGTAATGGGATTGTTCCCTCCAGCTGCTGCCACTGTGACTTCTCTGACATAATGGACAGGAGCCTTGAACTGTAAGCCAAATTTCTTCCTATATTGCCTTAATCAAAGTATTTAATCACTACAATAATATAAGCTAAGATACCAGGGGTGATGGTGCACACCTATAATTCCAGCAGTCAGGAGGTGTCTTAGTTAGGGTTTTATTGCTGTGAACAGACACTATGACCAAGGTAATTCTTATAAGGACAACATTTAATTGGGGCTGGCCTACATGTTCAGAGGTTCAGTCCATTATCATCAAGGCATTACATGGGAGCATCCATTCAGGCATGGTGAAGGAGGAGCTAAGAGTTATACATCTTCATCTAAAGGCTAACAGCAGAATATTGGCTTCCAGGCAGCAGCTAGGATGAGGGTTGGTTTTGGTTTTTTTTTGTTTTTTTTTTTTTTTTTTGGTTTTTTGTTTGTTTGTTTGTTTTTTCGAGACAGGGTTTCTCTGTGTAGCCCTGGCTGTCCTGGAACTCACTCTGTAGACCAGGCTGGTCTCGAACTCAGAAATCCACCTGCCTCTGCCTCCCAAGTGCTGGGATTAAAGGCTTGCACCACCACTGCCCAGCTAGAATGAGGGTTTTAAAATGCACACCCACAGTGACACAACTTACTCCAACAGGGTCACACCCTCTAATAGTGCCACTCCCTGGGTCCGGCATATACAAACCATCACTTTCCACTCCCTGATCCCCACAGGCTTGTCAAAACACATGAGCCTATGGGGGCCATACCTAAGCATAGTATAATAAAAAAAATACATTTAGTCCAACTTCAAAAGTCTCCGTAATCTATAGCAGTCCCAACAATGTTAAAAGTTCAAAGCTCAAAGTCTCTTCTGACTATCATTTAACTGTAATTTCCAAAGCAAGACAGGAAACCAGCTGGGCAAACTCCAAACTCTACATCTCCATGGCTGATGTCAAAGCAATCTTCAGATCTTTAACCCCTTTTTCATCTTTGTTGACTGCAACAAACTTCTTTCTCCTGGACTGGTTCCACTCCCTGTTAGAAGCTTTCTTCAACAAATAGCCCATGGTTCTGGCATCTTGAACATCTTGGGATCTCCAAGGCAACTTCAGTGTTACAGCTTCTTGTTTCAATGTTGGGGATGTACACATGGTCTTCTGGGCTCCTGCAAAAGGCGTCACTTTTCCACCTCTGTCCTTTGTAGCACTCTAGGCTCAAGTGAATCCACTCTACTGCCATTACTGTTCCTGGTGATCATCCCATAACATCTACAGTACACTGGGGTCTTCCACTGCAACTAGGCTTCACCAATAGCCTCTCATAGGCTCTCTTCATGATGCCAAGCCTCAAATCCTTTGCATGACTCCTTCATCTCTGGGCCATCAACTAGGGCTGTACCTTCACCAATGGCCTTCCATGGGGTCTCTCACAGTACCAAGCCTCAGCTGCTCTTCATGACCCCTTCATGCCTTCAAAACCAGTACCATGTGGGTAACTCTTAAACATTACCAAGTACAGCTACAGCACAAGGTACCACCTTGTCTATCTCTGGAACATAGCTTCTTTGAGCTCTCAGAAAATACTTCCCAGAAGATGTCACCTCAGTGATGCTGGTCTCTTCTTAATCACTACTAATTTCTTAGCTCCAGCTAAGCAGCATCAATTGTCCCAGTAGTCCCTTCTATTCTGAGCCATGTGGCCAAAGCTGCCGAGTTCTGCTACTTCCAGGAGCTGGAACATGGCCCCCTTGTTCTATTACATTATCATCAGCTTTCTGTTTTCCAATTCCTTTACTACCTAAACTTAACTGTCCTGAAACTTGCTCTGTAGACTGACTTTGAACTTAGAGATCTGCATGCCTGTCTCCTAAGCACTGGGATTAAAGATGTGGTCTACCAAGCCTGGATTTAAGTTTTGATTAGAACTTGCTCTGTTCTAGGCTGGCCTTGAACTCAGAGATCTGCTTGTCTTTGCCTCTTGGGATTAAAGGCTTATACTAGCATGCCTGGACCTAAATTTACCTGAGTGGAATCTTGCCCAAGATCACTACTCCCTTAATTCAATTTAATATCCATTAACACAGGATTCAGCTCCATTTCACTTCCTCATGCCCCTTTAATGCTCAAACCATATATTTTATATTTTTTCCTTTCTTAGCTTGCTATGCTTGTTTAAAATACTTTTCATGAGAGTTAACCAGAGAAAGTATATGATGGGCATTTCTGAGACTTCCTTTGTCAATGGAATTAACCTGAGTCTCTTCACCTTAACTTCAGGCAGACTCTTCAGACAAGGGCAAAAAGAAGCCACATTCGTCACCAAAATACCATTAAAAAACAGTCTCTAGACCACATATTGAAATTCTCCCCTGAAACATCTCGGGCCAGGTACATACAACTCAAATCACTCTCAATAACAAAGTCTTCCATATTCCTACTAGGATAGCCCACTAAGCCCCACTTAAAGCATTCCACTGCTTTCCAAATCCAAAGTCCCAAAATCCACATTCTTTCAAACAAAAGCATGGCCAGGGCTTATCACAGCAATACCCCAGTTCCTGGGACCAACTTCTAAGTAGTGCATGCATAAAGTACAGAGCCGTCAGTAAACCAAGTCCTAGTCTTCTCTTCTTCAGTCAACCGATCATAGGGAACACCCCATGAGGCTATAGGTGCATGCTTGGCAGCAGATGGAAGTGTAGCAGGAGTAGAAACCATAGCATTTGAACAACTTCTTCATGTAACTTGCTTGTGCCTTCAGGACCTGCTCAGGCCCGATCACATATATACCACTTCCATTTGATAATAGACTGCAGCTGTGCACGTCCTACTTTATGGCTTGGAGGGTCTGATAACACCCAGCTCATGGTGTTCAGGTCACATGGTAACTTGATGTCCTATTGTCAAATGTTCAGTTTCCACTAAGTCCCAATTGCAGGCCTAGAGAAGTTTTTCAAAGGGAGAATAGTTGTCTTCAGATGATGGTAGACCTTTTCTCCAAAAATCCCAAAAGTCTTTTCTGTGATTCACCTCTGCCAGAGGTCCCAAACAGCATCTCTATCTGCCACCAACACCTCAAGTCCCATTGGGTCTGCTGGATCATGTGGTCCAAGTGGTAGAGCAGCCTGCACAGCAGCCTGGACCTGTTGAAGAGCCTTCTCCTGTTCCCGGCCCCACACAAGGCAGCAGCTTTCCACGTCTCTTGGTAAATGGGCCTGAGTAACACACCCAAGTAAGGAATGTGTTGTCTCCAGAATCCAAATAGACCCACTAAACGTTGTGCTTCTTTCTTGGTGATGGGAGGGGCCAGGTGCAATAACTTATCTTTCACCTTAGAAGGAATATCTCTGCATGCCCCAAACCACTGGAATTTCACTGAGGTAGATGGTCCTTCAATTTTGGTTAGATTTCACATCCTCTGATACGCATATGTGTTACCAATGAGTCCAAAGTGGTTCCTACTTCCTGCTCACTTGGTCCAATCAGTGGAATGTCATCAATATAGTGCACCAATGTGATATTTTGTGGTAGAGACAGAGGATCAAGATCCCTTCTAAGTTATGACACAGGGCAGGAGAGTTAATATATTCTTTTTTTTTTTTTTTTAAGATGTATTTATTTATTTTCATGTGAATACACTGTAGCTGTCTTCAGATGCACCAGAAGAGGGCATCAGATCTCATTACAGATGGTTGTGAGCCACCATGTGGTTGCTGGGATTTGAACTCGGGACCTCTGGAAGAGTAGTCTCTTCCAAAGAGAGCCATCTCACCAACCCAAGTTAATATATTCTTGAGGCAAAACTGTAAAGGTATACTGCTAGCCTTGCCAACTGAAAGAAAATTGCTTCTAGTGGACCTTATGGAGAGATGTTGAGAAAAAGGCATTTGTTACATCAATAGCTGCAAACCAGGTACCAGGAGATGTGTTAATTTGCTCAAGAAACTACATCTGGTACAGCAACTGCAATCAGAGTTACTACTTGATTTAGTTTTCGATAATCAACTGTCATTCTCCATGAGTCATCTGTCTTCTCCACTGGCCAGATAGGAGAGTCAAAGAGAGATGTGGTAGAAACCACCACCCCTGCATCTTTCAAGTCCTTGATGGTGGCAGTAATTTCTACAATTCCTCCAGTAATAAGATACTGTTTTTTGATTCACTATTTTCATTGGCAGAGGCAACTCTAAAGGTTTCTATTTAGCCTTTCCAGCCATAATAGCTCTCACTCTACAGGTCAGGGAACCAAATGTGAGAATTCTGCCAATTTCTAAGTCAATTATACATTCTGGAACTGGGGAAATGATCATAATCCTATGATTATTCAAGGACCTACTGGACCTACTGGACCTACTGTGAGTCGGACATCAGTCAAAACTCAATTAATCACCACCCATCCTCCATAAGCCCCTACTTTAACTGGAGGTCCACATCCTCTAATAGTGCCTCTCTCAGGCCAAGCATATACAAACCATCACTGGCATAGGCAAGAGGATCAAAGTTCAATGCTCTATATAGCACATCATGCTATATAGAGTTCCAGGTTCTCTCCTCTCTATTCTTCTCTTCTCTTTTCCTCTCTGTCTCTCTGTCTCTGTCTCTCTGTGTCTCTGTCTCTCTGTGTCTCTGTCTCTCTGTGTCTCTGTGTCTCTGTCTCTGTCTCTGTCTGTCTCTGTCTGTCTCTCTCTCTCTTTCTCTCTCTCTCTCTCTCTCTCTCTCTCTCTCTCTTTCTCTCTCTCTCTCTCTCTCTGTCTACTCTGCTTCAATCTCTCTAGTCCTAGTATTAAAGAGATGACAACATACCCAGCTACCAAATCCTTGCATTGCTCCAGGAATTGACCTGAGTGTGGCAGTGAAGGAATGGATAAACGACAAACACACAGACGCAGAAAAGCCAGAGTTGGGTGAAATTGATTCTCTAATGAAAAAGCTATTGCACCCTGAAAGCTGTCAAACAGGAAGGTAGAATTATTGCACACAGATAAACTAGGAGTCAGGGTTATTGCATACAGATAACAAGGAGGCAAAGTTATTATATGCAACTGAATAAGGAGGCAAGTTTATCTCATTGAAGTAGGAACAGTCACTGAAAGGGAGCAGTATATAGTCACAAATTTCCAGGGAGAGAAAGCTACAGAGGACAATTTCTGCACACTCTGTCAACATTTGCATTCAGACCAGAGGCTCTGCCTTCCCTTTGAGCTTCATTCCCAGAGAGCTGAGGCACTGAAGTCTTTCACAAGGCTATGCCCCTTCAAGAGTACTCATTCACTCAGGATTTCACCTTTAACCAGCTATATTTATACATTTAAATAAAATATGTGCCAAAAACAAATAAGAATTCAAAATGAAAGACAATTATTTTAGATGTACTGTCATCTCCACTTAAATTAAATCTAACCAGCTAACTAACTTTTAAAAGTCAGTTTAACTGCTGCTCACTCTTTCTGAGTTGGTAACCCACATCCCTTCTCTCAGCTCCCAGTGAGTGTAGCTTGTGGCTCTCTTACTTCCTGTTGGTCTAAAGCATAAGAAAGATAAACTGTTCTGAAGAAAGATGTGTATGGTGTGGAAAGGAGGATTTTATGGGTCAAATGAATATCAAGGCATGTCTGGTCACCGCGAAGGCTCTCTACCACTTTGACCCTATGATACAGCAGACCTGATGGTAACTTGCTTGTGCTTATTCTGCTTCTTAATGTCAAACATTCCTATCTTGTAATGTTCAGCTTATAGTAGTGTCAAGTGGAACTCACCCAATAAACTATGTTTGAACTGGATCTCTTCCCAATCAAATGATATGTAGTATTATATTCTCCTGTGATGCTGGGCTAGTCCTGAGGAGCTGCAGCTGTCTGTCAGCCTCATGGCCATAAAAGAAGCAACTGATACCTGCAGAGTATGACATTGTTAAACTATGACTTTAGGTTGGTTTAGGTTAATGCATTTTATATTGTGATGTTTGTATTAATGATACTTCTTTTGATAAGACAAAATATCATGACATAAAATCTTACAATGGTTACACCTCATCATGTTGGGGAAGGCATGGCAACAGGAGCAAAAAGCCAGTTGAGCACATTTCCATCTGCACACAGGAAGCAAAGAAGGGAAAGAATACTGAAAGTGGGGAAGACTGTACACCTTCAAATCCTACCCCATTCATAGATCTCCTTCGAGCAAGTCGCCTCCTCCTCAAGGTTCCATAATATTACCAAACAGTACCACCAGTTGGGGACCACATATTCAACTTGATAAGGCTTTTTGATATGTTTCTTACTTAAGCCATCACAATATTTTCAACTTATAATAAGATTATTCTCACTTAAAACCCACCGTAATTGGAAGAGCTTCTGCAGATCTATGTAGTGGTCAAAGAAAATTCTTTTGCCCTTCAAATTTCGGCACAATCCTTGTGCTTGAGAACCAGCATTGCACAGGCATCTGTGGCCATTGGTGTTCTCTAGGATGTCTACATAGGCTTCGACGCAGCAGTACTTGTTCATTTATTCTTTGTTCATTCTTTCTAGTCTTTTTTCAATTAATCAAGTATTTTTATGGCTTTGTTGCTTTATGTAAGTGTCTAATTATAAATGTTTGTGTTATATTCTTTTAGTATTTCTCTGGAAATCATGTGATTCACTTAGTACATACAGTATGTTGCCATGAAGCAATCAAGTTATACATTTTTTATGTTGTTCTTTCTTCTAGTTATATTTAATTTAGTCAGCTTTGAAATTCCTAAGTTAATTAGCTTATTAACAATTTTGTTTGCATAGATAGCAGATGCTCAGTCTTCATGTGGATCCCCCAAAAACTGCAATGAGGGCTGTCCCTAAATCTGTACTCTGACTATAGAATCTGATCCCCAACAGGGCTACCTTGTCTGGTGCAGTGAGAGAAGATTTGCCTAATCCTGCAGAGACTTCATGCACCTGGGTGGGGATATCCAGGGGGGACCCACCCTCTCAGATGAAAAGGGGAGGGAGAGTGGGGGCTCTGAAAGGGAGGAAAGGGAGAGGGCAGTGTCTGGGATGTAAATTAATTAAAATTTTAATTAAAAAAAAAAACATGTTTGCATCCCCACCCACCCATCCACTTCACCACCTACTGCAGGTGGAGAGCTGGCCCTAAAGTCATGAGAGAACTCATGAGCCCTGCAACTTACCTGGGCAGCACAGTAGAGATGACCCTGGTAGTGTAGGCACAGGTGAACTGTCCCTAAGGGCATGAAAATGGAAAAGCTGGCCCACTCCTTGCTGGCTAAGGCACTTGAGTGAGCTAGTCTGGACAGTGCTGGAGAGATAGACCTGGTGATGTAGGTTCAAAAGAGCTGGTGGGATGAACAACTCAGCTACCACCCAGGCCCAGATCCCAGGCTTTAAGTTGGCCCACCCCAACATCATCTATGAACAGCTGAAGCATGTGAAGGGGCGGGACCTGCAGCCCAAAGCTGCAGGATCTCTGAGACACAGGGCAACAACAAGATACCTAAGAGGAGTTCTGGTGAGGATCCAGTACTGAGAGTGGAGCAGAAGCCAGAGGCCTCAAACCGGACCAATGACACGTGGAAATGAATATTTGCAAGTGAAGCTATGTGGACAAAAGGGTATACCGTGTATGACAGACCATGACACACTGAAGATTCCAAGGCAAGATGCTTTTATTCTTTCTTTCTTCCTTCCTTTCTTTCTTTCTCTCTTTCCTTCTTTCTTTCTCTTTATTTTCCTTTTGGAGGAGGAGGTTACAAGAGGAGACACAAAGAGGCCAAGAGAGGAGTAGGATTGGACTGCATGTTTCACGAAGAATCAATTAAAAAACTTGGGCTTAAGGATTCCAGATGTTTTGGGTTTAAGACTGAGCAAGCTTTCAGCTTGGATGTCTAGAGAATCATACATTTTGGTGGTAAATTGTACCCAAAGCAATCAATTTCTATCACAAGCCAGGAAGCAAAGTGGAAGGAATCGGTGGTTTCCACATGCCATTTTGAGAGCATGCCCCCAAGTGACCTAAAGACAGCATAAGACTCTACTACCTTCTAGCGAGTTCCTAATAGCAAACTCCTGTAGAGCATGTCTTTACCACACTGGCCTTTGGAGGATATTCAACATGCATACACACTTGTGTATAATCGTTTTCCTTCATGTTTAAATTCTTCCTCTAATTGTTCTAGTATTACTTAAAACTTTCTTTTGCCTTCATTTGGATGATAACTGGAGATAGGGTTTAATCCCATCCATGTGAGACGTTATACCGTTATCTTTTGGCCTCACAGTTATATTGCAGAAAGGGTTTATTTATTTCCTCTTGAACTGCCAGGTATATGGGTGAGAGGAGTTAGGGCAGTAACTGGAGCAGAGACTACAGAGGAGTGTTGTTTCTTGATCTTGTTCACCTACCATTTTGTGCAGTTGGAGAGGGACTTATTTCATCTAACACATTACTTTCGGTCAGTTTTCTATTACCACAACAAAGAGCAAAGTGGGACACAATCTTTGTCCCTTATAAAATGCTCACAGCAGCCTTATTAATAACAGCCAGAAGCTGGACACAACCAGATGTCCCTCAACAGAGGAGGGGATACAGAAGATGTGGTATATCTACACAATGGAGTATTACTCAGCTATTAAAAACAATGAATTTATGAAATTCTTAGGGAAATGGATGGATCTGGAGAATATCATCCTGAGTAAGCTAACCCAATCACAAAAGAACACACATGGAATGCACTCTCTGATAAGTGGTTATTAGCCCAGAAGAACAAACCACAAACCACAAGAAACTCAAGAGGAAGGAAGGCCAAAATGTGGATATTTCATTCCTTCTTAAAACGGGGAACCAAATACCCACGGAAGGAGTTGCAGAGACTAACTATGGAGCAGAGACTGAAGGAAGGACAAGCCAGCCTGATATAGCTGTCTCCTGAGAGGCTCTGACAGTACCCAACTAATACAGAAGTAGAGGCTCACAGCCATCCATTGAACTGAGTACAGGGTCCCCAGTGAAGGAGTTAGAGAAAGAACCAAAGGAGCTGAAGGGTTTGCAGCCCCTTAGGACGAACAACAATATGAACTAACTAGTACCTCAGAGCTCCCAGGGACTCAACCACCAACCAAGGACTATACATGGTGGGACTGATTGTTCTGGCAGCATGTGTGTAGTAGAGGACTGCAAAGTCAATTATCAATGGGAGGAGGGGCCCTTGGCCCTGTGAAGGTTCTGTGCCCCAGGGTAGGGGAATGCCAGGACCAATAAGTGGGAGAGGGTGGGGTGGCAAGCATGGGAAGGGGGGAGGCAACAGGGGTTTGTTCTTGTTGTTTTTTTGGGGTTTTGTTTGGTTGGTTGGTTGGTTTTTGGAGGGGAAACTTGGAAAGGAGAAATCATATGACATGTAAATAAAGAAAATATGTAATAAAAAAAATTAAAAAAAAAGAAAATGTTCAAGGCCAGGCAGTGGTGGCTCACGCCTTTAATCCCAGCACTTGGGAGGCAGAGGCAGGCAGATTTCTGAGTTCGAGGCCAGCCTGGTCTACAGAGTGAGTTCCAGGACAGCCAGGGCTACACAGAGAAACCCTGTATCAAAAGAGAGAGAGAGAGAGGGAGAGAGAGGGAGAGAGAGAGAGAGAGAGAGAGAGAGAGAGAATGTTCATGTTTCTTTTGTACTGAATTTAAATGTCAGCTACTGTCCCTTCCTGCTTCTGGTTCACTTAATACATTAACCAGTTACCTTGTCTGCTCTCTTCAATATCACAATAACCTGTGAATCTCCTTCATTGTTTACCTTTCCTCTTGATTTTGATTCCTGCTTCTCTGAATGTCTAGCAAGGCTTCTTGTTGTTGTTGTTGTTGTTGTTGTACGCCAGAAATGGTGTGCTCCCCTTGATCCATGCTCTAGAGAAGGTTTCTACAGTCCTCTTTGAAAAGGCAAGAAGGATGAGGGTTTGTGTTTGAGCAGAATAGGGCTTGTGGCTAAAATTGCAGCTGGCTAAAGTCTTATACTATCTCTTACTTGTCTTTGTTCTCCAAGCATAGCTCTTTAGGCTTTGGTTTAGGATGAGGACCTATGGAAGCTCTGTTTCCTCAGTGCTGAAAGACTTGGCAGTTTAACCCTTTAGCTTCAAATCCTTTGTCTCTTCACAATTTCAAACTCTGGATGCCATCTTGAAGGGTGCTTAGCTATGTGTCTAAATAGCAGAGCTTCATATTCTGGTTAGAATTTTTTTCTCTTTAGCATCATGAAACCAGAAGGACTTTTGTTATGCTTTGTAGAAAGAATCCTTCAGCCAAATGTCCCAGCCTTCTTTGCATAGTCCCTGAACTCAGATGTCCCATGGGGAAAATCAACCAAATTTAACACAACTCAAAAGTTTCTAATTTGTCACATGACTGCCAAGTCTCAGTGGTTTCTTTTTCTACAAAAAGATTTCTTCATTAGAAAACTCTAGTACATTTGTTGCCCAAGCCCAGAATTATAAAATGCACCCCCCTCCCAAGAAAAACAAAACAAAACTGGTCACTTATGTAGCCATCATCCCTTCCTCATTTTGTGAAATCTTTCAAGTGGTCATTTGTAATTGATCTCACTCTAATTCTTCCCAAGGGGGTTCTAGTCTGCAGTCATCTACTACACGTTTTCAGATTCAGAAGTCCACTGACCTTGATGCTTTAAAGATAAAGGCCACTAAGGTGATTCCAACTTCAAAGAGCTTGAGGGCATGACCTACCACCAGTGCTTGGGTTCCAGGAAGACTAAATTTGCATCTGTGGTCTGCAATTGGCCTTCAATTGCAAAGACTCCAAGAAACTGAAGTAACACAGCCTTAGGAGCCACTCCTTTGTGTAAGGAGAAAAACTGTCAGAAGGAAGGTGGATCTTGGGAAAGCTGAGTGTGCTTGTTTTCAGGCCAGCAGTCTGACCCGATACAATTCCTGAAGCCCTCCATTTCCATGCATATGAATTTTCATATGATCCCCAGGTGGAAGGGAACCCTCCCACAGTCTGTGAATCTTTAAACACAAATAAATTTTAGCCAGAAAAATTAAATAAATTTGAACTCTAGGTTTCACAGAGAGAAGCATTTTTATTTTATGTTTACTCCAAGTGGTACAGTGAGGTAACTGGGATAGTATTCAGAACTGTGAGTTTTGTTTTGTTTTGTTTTGTTTGCAACAGGGTTTCTGTGTCACCCTGGCTGTCCTAGACTCACTATGTAGACCAGTCCGGCCTCAAATTCATAGAGATCTTCCTCTCTCTGCATCCCAAGCACTAGGACAGGCACTACCACACCTGGCCAGAATTGTAAGACTTTGAATCTGAAATTATATACATATACATACATGTGTGTGTGTGTGTGTGTGTGTGTGTGTGTGTGTATGTGTGTGTGTGTGTGTGTGTATAAACTTCATCTTGTTTACATTGTCTTTTTGATATGTATGTAAGCATGTGTGTATAACATTTTCATATATATATGACATGTCAGTTGGAGGATGTTTTTTATTTATTTGTTGTAGAAAGTATATTGGTGTTTCATACATATTTGAGTACCTGACCATGTTTCCGATTCTCTTTATGAATGAAAACAACTCTCAGAAGCATCCAAGCACAGGTTTTGTTCCCAAAGTTCTAGAACAGAAAGCAGTTCTCTACCTAAGGATATGTGGAGTTCTTAGCAGCTTTACAAAACACCATGTTTGTCCATGGCCATTACAGTTCTAGGACCCCAAAATATAGGAAAACCCTACTCTACATCAGTAAATTGGGATTTCTAGATATGAGGTTTCCGCCATCACACACAGCTGTTGGGAATTATTTGCCAATCATACTGTCAATTACTATGCCAATTTTATTTTTTACTGTCATTAATGTAGGTATACATTCAGTATATATGTCTGTGTGCACGTACAAATGTATATATGTATTTGTTTTTGAAAAAGAGTCTCCTTTTTTGTTTTTTTGTTTTTTTGTTTTTCGAGACAGGGTTTCTCTGTGTAGTCCTAGCTGCCCTGGAACTCACTCTGTAGACCAGGCTGACGTCAAACTCAGAAATCCGCTTGCCTCTGCCTCTCACATCTCCCAGGCTGGTCTTGAACTTGTTTGTGATTGAGACTGACTTTGAACTCCCGATCCTCCTGCCTTTTACTTTCTGAATGCTAGGATTACAGGTTTGTACCACCACACCCAGTTGGAGATTAAACCCCAGATTTAAGCATGCTAGGCAAGCATACTACCAACTGAGCTACATCCCTGGCCTTCTCTGTTTATCTATCTGTATATTCTCTTCTTTACCGTCATCTCCCTTCTCTCTTATCCTGAATTCTCTCCATGGTGGCTGACCACTCTGACTATGACTTCTCCCACTTTGACTATGGGAACAAGTCATTTGACACTTTATAAGACAGCTTTCTGAAACATCTTGTTGACCTTGAAGTCTTTGTACGCCTCCCTATCTGCATAGGGTTGGAGTTTCACAAAAGGCAGTCATTTTAGTCTTCAAATGAGATCTGAGTGATCCCCAACAGGATGCTTCCTCTGGGACCACACACATACACACACACACACACACACACACACACACACACACACACACACACACACACTTCATTCTTCAGCATGTTTCCCAGTAAATCTCATTATAAGCTAGGGTGAACCAATGTGTAGAAGAAAATCATAAGAAACCTTCTCAGAAAGCAGTAAATCCCAAGCCCTTTAGGATGTGCCTTCCATCTACAGTCCCCTCAGGCTGATAACCTCTTCAGAGTAATCACGCATGGTTTTTACCTTGGCTTCTTTCTCTATTAAATGTTTGGTGATCTTAATCAATATCTTTTCCCTGAGCCTGTTCTAATCCTCAGTTTGGACTTTGAAGTGTCTTTCATCCAGGCACTTCACCTTTTAGTGTCCAACCTAGCTAGGTGTCTTCAACTTCTAACATCTTTCTAGTACTACATGCTCCATCTGCCTGCCCTCTCTTCTCTGCTGTCCTCCTTTTCTGCAGGCCTCCTGCTCTACTTTACTCTCTGTCTCTGTCTCTGTCTCTGTCTCTGTGTCTGTCTCTGTCTCTCTGTCTGACTCTGTCTCTCTGTCTAGGTCTCTGTCTCTGTCTCTCTGTCTCTCTGTCCCTCTCTCTCTGTCTCTGTCTCTGTCTCCCTCTCTCTCTCTCTCTCTCTCTCTCTCTCTCTCAATGGCTCTTCACATATGCTTTTGCTTTCAGCCTGCCCTTTGTCTACTTCTGACAGTCTCTCTGTTGCTTTCTTTCACTCTTGCTTTCTGGTTGTCAATCTTCTCACCTCTGTAATTTGTGAAATGACCCCCTTCTAACCTTTCTGGTCTCTGCTGTCACCTGCACAGAGGCACATCTCTGTATTTGTAATTGTGTAATCACGTAATCTTCTGAGTTGCTGAAACAGAAACCATCTTTAACTGGTAACAAAAGGGGGGGGGGGTGGTACTTACTAAAGACTGACAAAGACTTCTCACAGAACTCCAGAGAACCGGTTCAGGAGTCCAGGTGAACTCAATGCCAATGATTCCTAATATTCCTGTTTTCCACTCCAGGTTTCAAGTCCCTGGATCCCCTATGTGTAGAGAAACACAGAATGTGCTATGTAAATGAGACTTATTTTGTCCTGTGGTCGCATGTCACAGTAAGTTCGAGCCTAGTCCTCTAGCTTTTCCTATTCTACATCCAATGGAATGGACTCTGGGAACAGCTGCTGTTGTCATCTTCCACTGATATCTGTTGCTCTTCATGATCCCAGAATGGCACATTGCAGCCAAGTCCAGGTCAGCTTCTCTGACTTTTCCAACAGTAAACTTACTGAGTCTTCCTACTTCACAATAATCAGTAGTCTTTCACTATATTCACTCCACACAGCATATCGTCATGATCCCACAAACCTAAATCTGTATTTTTTTAAATAGTTAAAAAAAAAACCTAACCAATCTTTAAAAAAAGAGTAATTATTATAAATAATTCATAGGAATTTTCAGCTGGAATTGGATTTTGAGCACAGTAAACAAGACTGTATACTTAAAATAGGAATTGTCTATTCATCTCTTCCTCCATTGAAAACATTATGTGGGGCCAGGTGGTAGTGGTCCACACCTTTAATTCCAGCACTCAGGAAGCAGAGGCAGGCTCTGAGTTCAAGGTCAGCCTGGTCTACAGAGCAAGTTCCAGGATAGCCATGGCTATACAGAGAAACCCTGTCTCAAAAAGAAAAGAAAAACAAAAGAAAAGAGAAGAGAAGAAAAGGAAAGGAAAGGAAAGAAAAAAAGACAAAACAAGACTTGACTTGACTTTGTAGGAAGGAATCTCTGATTTCTATTGACAGCTAGCTATACAAGAAAAGGGGAACAGTATCAACAAAGCCCTGTCTTCGAATCTTCTGGTTTGGCAGAAATGAGCAATCCCACTGTCTCAGTGCACCAACTGAGAGGTATGATGATAGTTATTGGGAAGTCAGCTGAGAACCGTCCCTCCCCTGGCTCCAGGAACAGATGCTTCTCTTGAGGTCAGCAAGCCAGGAATGAAGATGTCTGGAGAGGAAACAGAGACTTCTTCCAGACTGTGTGGGCTCTGGTGCTCTTAGGGATCTGCTGCATTTGGAGAACTGGGAGTCCAACTTGTGGCTCAAGTGTAGAATTGAGAGCTGCAAAAAGAAGCTGATAGGCCATCGGGAAAGGTTCTCTAAGTGAGCAAGTAACAGACCGCTGGGAAGTCACTGGCTGGCTTTTAAGCAATGGTATAAGATGATCTAGTTCAGGTTTTTAAATGACCTGTCTGATAGTTGTGTAAAGAATGATTGGGAAGCACTGAATGAAATCTAGAAACAGCCATGTGAAATGTCCACCTAGTCACACAATGGGCACAAAGCCAATATTTTCTCATCATTTCATGACTATTTTCATTTTAAAACTACCAGTCATCCTAGTTCAGACGTTGTATGAATAGTACAATGTATAAAATAGTAGTAATGTCAAAGCAGGGATTTGAAGGACTGGAATTTGTCTCAGATAATAAAACCATGATATCAAGTATGAATCAAGGGTAACCCCCAGATTTCTTACTCCAACAAGTATACAATGTTGCATGAGTATGTAGCTGTGTCCTTTACATCTCCTCCTGAACAGGCTGTCTGATGAGGAGGATCCATGTTGGTTCTGCCTTTTCCTTAGTTTCTGACTCAGTGTACATATTTAATAAATCCCTTTACTAAATCTCCATTCAAAATGCAATTACTATTTCCTTTTCATGCTTGTTTGTTTTTCCTAAAAGCCTATAAATATTCTATTTGAGGGACTGCAAGACATACCAATGCTTGTTACTAAGTCACTCTGAAAGGCAGAATTCTGTTGCATTCTGTGACTCACTCTAACTCAAGACACATTGAAACATTTTTTAACTAGAATCCATGGCTATTGCTTCTGATGAAGGAAGAGTTGAAGGCTGTCTGTACCATCTAGGGGATGGGAAAGCAAATATAGTGGACTCAGGAACACACCAGAGACCAGCATAACACAGGATGTTAACGCAAGCAGCATTCAGTGTATGGTTATTTCAACCAGAAACATGGCACCATGATTCCAGTATTGCAAACTCATTGTAGCATAAAATCTAATTTTCCTGTAAGTAGTTAAGCAACTTTATTCTTTATTTTCCCCTTCCTTCCTCTTCTTATCCAGTTAGTGTTTCCAATGCCAAACACTGTGTATGACTAGGAAACTTTTTTAAAAAAAACTGTGTGCATGTTACTTCTGAACTTCTGGAGTTGGGAGCCAGACAATATGAATACAGTTATACACTGTGGCAAATTCCTTAAAGAAAAGGTACAGACTGTCAAGTTACAGAGTGATAGAGGGAGCTAGACATTTCTGAGGGAGTGACTGTTGAGCTGACACCTGGGATTTCCCCCAGGATGAGTTGCAGAACTTTCAGTCAGTAGGAATCGTGTACACAGCAGAACATGAAGGGGAGGAAGTTGATGTCAGTGAGCACCTAGGAGGAGGTTGATGAGGAAGCACATGTAGGGGAGGGACCACAGAACAGTACTATACTGGTGAAACACCTAGAAGTCAGGGGAAGGGACCACGGAACAGTACTATACTGGTGAAACACCTAAAAGTCAGGTCATTGCTGGCCCTCTAGGTCTTAGAAGTAGTTTTAGAATTCAGGACGGTGACTATCTATTGTGGGGTTTTGAGATGTAATGTAAAATTATTTAACTAATACCACAAGACTAGTTTTGCTATAGCAAAAGGAGTTTCATGGAGAATAAGGAGGAAGCTCTCAGGGTGTATAAGTGGCATGGAGGTAGGGTGGATTTAAAAACAGGCCTTGGTATGGCAGTGAATATGTTGGTAAGAGTGTTTGTATTTGTGACCCTCCCCAAGCCAGGAGCTGGCTGTCTTGGACTTTGCCTTGCCACAAGCAGTTGGCCCACCTGGGGCAAGGCTTCCTGACTTAAACAAAGCCCTTTTTGTTCCTGCCACCTCTCTGCCTCAAAGTTCCTGCTAACAGCTACACCTTGTAGAATTGCTTTAGGGTTGCCTGCCTGCTTGTCTCTCAGTTGAATAATACACTTTGGACTGAAATCAGAACCATGCCTTGGTCCCATTTTTTATTTATTCCTTTCACTGTCCGATTCCCTTAATTTCTCCTAGGCTCCTTCTTCTCTTCCAGAAGACCCCGTTCATATGCAGCTGCAGGCGGCTGCAACGTGTATTCAGGGATAACCTGTAAGTTTCTGACTGAAAAATTAGACAAATGTTAATATCATTCAGTGAGTGGGACAGGTCATAGGAAAATTCTGCTCTTGGGAAAGGGCCAGGAATTCTATTTTGGACATGTTGAGATTCCTATGCAGTGGGCCATATGGCTTTGGAGTTGAACAAACAATCAAGATTAGACAATAAGTGTGAGAGTAGTATACATAAAGAACAGACAACATATTTAAAGTCACTAAAATGTGTGAGTTAACCTAAAGGTGGCGCATACAGCAGGAAGAGAAAAGGCCAGGGATGGATGCCTACACACACCTGATATTAGAAAAGCAAGAGCCAGTATAGGACACATTGAGATCCAGGAGAAAATCCCAGAGGTGAGGTTCCATGAAAGTCAGAGAATATTTGAGGGGTGAGGAAATGTCTCTGGTGATAAAATGCCTGCCACCTAAAAAGAATGTCTACATTCAGACTCTCAGGACCCAGGTAAAAGGAAGGGCATGGTAGTATGTGCCTACAACTCCAGAGCAGGAAACAGAGTTTAGAGATTGGGAGATTCCTGAAGCTCACTGGCAAAGCAGCCTAGCTGAATCCATGAGCTTCATGTTCAGTGAGAGAAATAAAGGTGGATAGGGCTGGTGAGATGTCTCATTGGGTGAAAAGGTGCTTGCTGAAAAGCTTGATGGTCTGAGTTTGATATCTGGAATCCATGTAATGGTGAAAGAGAATAACCAACTCCTCAGAGTTATCTGGTTTCCACATATGTGCCATGACACCTGTCACTCACAACACACATATACACACTAATAAAAATATTTTATTTTTTCATATATCCAAATGCATACTGCAAAGAAAAAGAAAAAGAAAAAGGACACTGGGCTCTCAAATGCCCACATGACAGACTATCAGAGTTTGCTCCTAAGTAAAGTGACCTTTGCAGCCCCCGCCTCCTCCAACTGCCCCTGCCGGTCTTCCTGGAACAAGCCCTTGCTGCCAGTTAATGAACAGGGAAGCCAAGAAAAGAATTTGCCCCGCCCCCGCCATCCTTAACACAGCCACCCTGCTTCCTGAAACCACTGAAGAGACCGTCCTCCATTCCTGCCAAGATATCCTGGCTGACGTGCCACGACCTGTGGGACCAGCCGTGGCCAGGGGCTGCGGACTGGTATACAAATGATGGCAGTTACATGGTTAAAGTTAAGAGGTGGGCGGCGGTTGTGAAAAATCATCTGGGTTAACAGTCTGCCTGAGAAATCCTCAGCACAGCGAGCAGAATTAATAACTTTGACTCAAGCCCTGCGACTGGCTAAGAGGCAGAGGGTCAACATCTACACAGACAGCAGGCATGCCTTCACCACAGCCCACATCAATGGCACCATCTACAAAGAGGGCTGCTCACCTCTGATTAAAAAAGAGATGTTAACGGCCGCCGAAATAGCTCAGTTGGGAGAGCGTTAGACTGAAAAAGAGATGTTAAACCGGGCGGTGGTGGTCCACGCCTTTAATCCCAGCACTTGGGAGGCAGGCAGATTTCTGAGTTCGAGGCCAGCCTGGTCTACAGAGTGAGTTCCAGAACAGCCAAGGCTACACAGAGAAACCCTGTCTCGAAAAAACAACAACAACAAAAAAAAAAAAAATGTTAAAAAAAGAGCTGAGATCTTAGCACTCCTAGAGGCCATCCACCTGCCAGACAAAGTGGCCGTTATGCACTGCCCAGGTCACCAGCATACCAATGACCGGGTGGCTAGAGGGAACCAGAGGGCAGGTGCTAAGGCCAAGAGAGCAGCCCAAGGACTAAATATTCTGATAATAATAACTGATCCAGATACTGGGAGACCTGGCCCCTTTAAATACACTCCTGAGAACTACAAGAAAATGCTAGATAAAGGATAAAAGATAAAGGCAGAATCTCCGTATGGAATAAGGGAGACTGGAACTGAGAAATATATCTTACCCCAGCTTGAAACTGAAAAATGTCTTGATCAGCTACACTGCTTAACCCATCTAAGATCAAAAAAGATGCAAGAACTGGTAAAACAGTCTCCTTATCATATACTGGGACTCTCTCTGAAATGACTGAAAACATTTTTAAGACTTGTAATGCCTGCCAACTTGTCAATGCCTCCTCTTCCAGGGCCTTTAAGGGGGCCCACCTAAGAGGCCAGAGACCTGGTGAATATTGAAAAACTGATTTCACAGAAATTAAACCCACCGGATATGGTAACAAATATCTTTTAGTGTTTATAGATACCTTCTCTAGATGGACTGAGAGTTTCCCTTATAAGAAAAAAACAGCTCAAATAGTGGCCAAGAAGATGATAAAAGAAATTTTTCCACGGTTTGATCTACCTAAGGTAATTGAGTCAGACAACAGACCTGCTTTTGTTGCCCAGGTAAGTCAGGGATTGGCCAAGATCCTTGGGGTAAAATGAAAAATATATTGTGCTTACAGACCCCAAAGCTCAGGGCAGATTAAAAAAAATAATAAATAGAACCATAAAAGAGACCTTGACCAAACTGTCAATTGAGACTGGCGTAAGAGACTGGACAATCCTCCTTCTCTATGCCCTTTTCTGAGCTGGAAATACTCTGGAGAAATTTTAGCTCGCACCCTTTGAGCTTCTGTATGGTAGCCCCCCCCTCCGGCTACTGCACTCAGTGCTTTCCTAGTAAATGAGTCTTTTTACTCCACCACCCTCCTTGCCAGGTTAAAGGCTCTCAAGCGCATCCAGAGAAAAGCCTGGTGACCTCCAAGTGCCGTTCCAGGACAGAGACGCAGTGTATGTGAGACGTCATCAGGCCGGTAGTCCTGAGCCTAGGTAGAAAGGATCCTACATCATCCTCCTAACCACCCCTACGGCTGTCAGAGTAAATGGTGTCTCATCCTGGATCCATGCCCCTCATGTCAAGAAGGCTCCCTTGTCGGCAGACAAATACACAGTAAAAATCCCCTCAGGTTTCATGTGCACCGTGCTTCCCCTTGTCCTGGTGACTGCTCCCGATAAGTGAGACATCCCCCACATAGACCTCAAAAGCTGACCTGGCAGATTAGCTCCCAAACGGGCAATATAATATAGAATATGACCAAAATTGCTCCTCTAGGTCCCTGGTGGCCTGACATGGTTTTTAACTTTGGCTTACTAATGGCTAGACTAAATCTGTGAGATAGACCTGAGCACAACCAATTACCAGGACTCTCCGAGGCCACACACCTTCAGTCCTAAATTCTGCAGATGGTCTCCTCGTACCCAGCCCAGATCAACCCTGCTGTCAGCCTTAGGACAGGACCTGTGCATTAAAGAAGTCACCTCTGCAGCAGCAACCTAAGTGTAGATCACTCAGACAGCAGCAAATACCTGTTTCCACCAACAAAGGGTGTGGGCTTGCAGAACTGGCTTAACAACTTGTGTGCACCCTGATGTCTTACAAAATAATTCCTGTGTGCTGGTCCAATTAACACCCTGGCTCCTATACCATACTGACTCCTCCTTTCTAAATGAAATAGAAGGTAAAAAACCATATAAAAAGAGAACTGGTAACCATGACCCTAGCAGTCCTTCTGGGGCTTGGTGTAGCGGCGAGTATAGAGACTGGAACCAGAGTGTTAGTACAGCAACCTCTCTATTATAATATATTTAGGATCAAGTCTTAAATGTCAGAGTCAGACATTCTAAGATTAGAACTAGTTCCAACAGAAGAGGAGGGAATGAGAGATTAAAATTAAGTTTTCAAGCTGTACTGTGAGAACTTAGCTGTTGGTTTGACTCAGCGGGAGGCCAGTTCCCAAGAACCCAGAAACAAGGGAACCAAGACAACCTGGCCTGAGAACCCAGAAACAACCTGGCTCAAAACAATTGCCAGGCGGCTAGCCTGTCCCTGGACCCTAGCATGAGCCAGCACCAATCAGAAACCACCCTGTACTTTCCCCTTACTCCAGTCTTCCCTTTTGCCCCAGCAACTGCACAGAAATAAAAAGCTGCCTAAGACCTTGCTCGGGGCCAGACTCCTCTACCCCTGCGAGGGCTATGAGTCTTGCCCCAGCTAGCTGGAATAAAAAGCCTCTTGCAGACTGCATCAAGTCTGTGTCTTGGTGGTCTGTGGGGTCGTCGCTCCCATGAGTGTGGGGGTCCCTCCAGGAATCTCACAGTGTCACTTCCCATGGGCCAAGCACATTCAAACCACTACATATTTCCCTCATCACTGTTTATCATTAAAGAAAGTCAAGACAGGAACTCAAACAAGGCAGGACCTGGAGGCGATGCAGAGGCCATCAAAGAGTGCTGCTTACTGGCTCGTTCCACTTTTGCTTTCTTTTTGTTGTTGTTGTTGTTGTTTTATTTTGTTTTGTTTTTTGTTTTTTTGTTGTTCGAGAGAGGGTTTCCAGTCCTGGCTGTCCTGGAACTCACTCTGTAGACCAGACCAGGCTGACCTCGAACTCAGAAATCCTCCTGCCTCTGCCTCCCAAGTGCTGAGATAAAGGCATGCGCTGCCACCACCCAGCTCCTTTTGCTTTCTTAGAGAGCCCAGGGCTATCAGCGCAGGAATGTTACCATCAATTACTGATTAAGAAAATGCCTTACAGGCATGCCTACAGCCAGATCTTATGAAGGCAGTTTTTCAACCGAGGTTCCCAAGTCTCAGATGACTGTAGGGTATGTCAAGTTGACATCAAACTAGCCAGGAGAAGAGTGTAATAGAATAATAGAGATGGAGAACAACTGAGGAAAGACATCCAATACTGACCTTGGGCTTCTACAGATGTGCACACATGTACATTTACACGCACATGCACATATGCACACGACAGAGAGAGACTATTGGGAGAAGAAAGTGCTCACTCTTGAATTATGCTGAGATCTCTAGAAAATTATGATGTGGCAAAAGGCTCACTATTTGGCCACATGGAGATCACAAGTGTTGGAGAAGAATAGCTTAAAGTAAAGAAAGTGTGGAGAGGAAGGGCAGTTTGCTGTTCCATTACCTATGAACAAAAGGCAAAAGTGGAGGTAGAAAAGTACATAGCTTTCAACGCAAGTGGTTACTGCCTGCTGCCGCGTGGCTGGGCTCCATGCTAGCTTATCTCAAACAGCATGGTTTTTTTTCTCCCTTTTCTTTCCCTCTAGTCAGCTGTGAGATTTACACCTTGCCTGCCCTGGAGTTTTTCTGTAGAAGAAAAAAAAATGATTGGAGGAACATAGGTAAACAATGGCAAGAGGCTGGAAATAGATTCACCTCAGATTGCACAGTATGTGCCTGATATTCCCAAGGAGATATACTTCAGATCACACAGTGTACGCCTAATATTTGCAAGAAAATACACCTCAGATTCACAAGAAGATACACATCAGATTGTGCAGGATTTGCCTAATATTCACAAGACCCAGCATTTAATTTCTGGCACTGCAAATTATATATATATATGTGTGTATATATACATATATATATAGATATATGTATACTTATTTATAAATATACATAAAATGACTATAGAAGGCACATATTTTAATCATACAATATGTGATTAAATACCAACAAGATGCTGGCCTGGTGTAGTGGCAAACGTCTGAAATTCCAGCACTTGGGAGGTAGAGGGATCAAGGTCGTCCTAGCCACATGATGAATTGGAGATCAGCCTGGACCACCTAAAGCCCTGCCCCAGCCTGGACAACCTCAAGGTTTACCTTTAGGGGGACCGGTGAGGGGACGGGATAGTTCAGTCAGTAAAGTTCTTCTCTTACTAGAATGAAAAGAAGACCTGAGTTTGCTCCCCAGAATCCACATTTTTAAAATGCTGGCATGGTAGCATGCACTTGTAATCCCAGAGCAGGTAGAAAGGAGGTAGAGACAGATGGATTCCTGGGACCACTCAGCATCCAACCTAGCCTACAAAGGCAGTTCCAAGACAGTGATGGACCCTGTCTCCAAAACATGAATGAGAGGTCTCCCTCCGACATCCACATATATGTGCATGCAGATCATGCATCTTACCTTCCATTCTGGTTGTTTTGTGACTAAAAATGCTTGAAGGAATCATGTCCTTGTGGCATGTACATCTGTGTCACCCATGGCCAGAGAAATTTACATTGAAAGGCTGATCCTTGGCCAAAGGACAATAGAAACAGACAGATAAATGCTTCCCCATACATCCATTGGGTTAGGTTTCATGACTCTGATCAGTATGGAAGGAGAATCAGGAGTTTATAAAGATAGTTACAAGAAGAGCATCTTTTTCTTGTTTTATAGCAGCAGCACCACTACCACCACTTATACCATGATGCCTCAGTAATCACTTGCCTACACAACAGCGTTTGAGACACAGTAGAACATGACAGGAAGTAGAAGAGGGAAGGAGTAAGTGGTATGGCTGGGCCTCTGAGAAGCTAAGAGGAGTTGGGTGGAGACTGCCTATTACAAGAAGAGAGGATGTTTTCTCTATGTGCCACAGGGGCACAGGTAAGATGAATCAGTTGCAAGTCTGCTTGTAGTTTGGAGCTTCACAGATGACAGGTTGCCTGTCTGTACTAGTTTGTATTCAAAGAAGAAATTACATATATGTCATTTGTTGAATATTTGTATCTATATTTGTGCCTATAGGGAAATTTGTTGCAAAAACCTGGCTTATATAACAGTGAGGAAAAGAGGGATGAGAACTTTCCTAGTACTCACAAATTGATTTTACTAAGTACATGGGTGATATTTTAAAACCTCTATGCACATTAAACATGAAATTGGCTCCTGTGTTGCAACTGCCTGCAGCTGCATACGAATGGGTCTTCTGGAAGAGAAGGAGAAGGAGCTTAGGAGAAATTAAGGGAATCAGATGGCAAGAGGAAATAAAAAATGGGATTGAGGCATGGTTGTGCTTTCAGTACAAAGTGTATTATTCAACTCAGAAATCAAGCAGGCAAAACCCCTCCCTCAGTCCACCAGCATCCTGTGGCCAAATTAGCATCTGAATGCTTGGTCTCTAATGCCGGCAAAGCAATTCTGCAGGCTTAGACTTCAGCAGGAACCTAGAGGCAGAGAAGTGGAGGAACAAAAGGGCATTTTCTAAGCCAGGAAGCCTTGCCCCACGTGAACCGGCTGCTTGAGACAAGGCAAGGTCTGAGACAGCCAGCTCCTGGCTGGGGGAGGGTCACACTCATGGGAGGCAGCTGTGTGGAGAACATTTTTTAACTTAGAGACTATACAAATCAGTCAGCTACAAGCATTTCTGTTGTTCTGAATCACTCATCAGCCACACTTTTTTTTTTTTGGAGTTGTGTGAGTTTCTGTATTTCTCTTTTCTTTTCTTTTTTAGATATTTTCTTTATTTACATTTCAATTGTGTTCCCCTTTCCTGAATTCCCCTCCAAAATACCCCCCATTCCCTCCCCCTCCCCCTGCTCCCCATACTACCCTTTCCTGCTTCATGGCCCTGGCCTACACTGGGGCATAGAACCTTCAGAGAACCAAAGGCCTCTCCTCCCATTGATGACCAACTAGACCATCCTCTGCTACATATGTGGCTGGAACCATGAGTCCCACCATGTGTATTCTTTGGTTGGTGGTTTAATCTCTGGGAGCTCTGGGGGTACTGGTTAATTCATATTGTTGTTCCTCCTATAGGGCTACAAACCCCTTTAGCTCCTTGGGTCCTTTCTCTAGCTCTTTCATTGGGGACCCTGTGCTCAGTCCAATGGATGGCTGTGAGCATCCACTTCTGTATTTATTTGATAGGTACTGGCAGAGCCTCTCAAGAGATAGCTATATAAGGTTCCTGTCAGCAAGCACTTGTTGGCATCCATAATAGTGTCTGGGTTTGGTGATTGTATATGGGATGGATACCCAGGTAGGGCAGTCTCTGGATAATCATTCCTTCAGTCTCTGCTTCACAAAACTTTGTCTCTGTAACTCCTTCCTTGGTTATTTTGTTCCACCTTCTAAGAAGGACCAAAGTATCGACACTTTGGTCTTCCCTCTTGAGTTTCATGTGGTTTGTGGATTGAATCTTGGATACTCCGAGCTTCTGGGCTCGGAATAAGTGGATATTACACTTATCAGTGAGTGCATATCATATGTGTTTTTTATGATTGGATTACCTCACTCAGGATGATATTTTCTAGTTCTATCCGTTGGCCTAAGAATTTCATAAATTCATTGTTTTTAGTAGATGAGCAGTACTCGATTGTGTAGATGTACCACATTTTCTGTATCCATTCCTCTGTTGAGGGACATCTGGGTTGTTTCCAGTTTCTGGCTATTATAAATAAGGCTGTTATGAACATAGTGAGCATGTGTCCTTATTACATGTTAGAGCATCTTCTGGGTATATACCCAGGAATGGTATTGTTGGGTCCTCAGGTAGTACTATGTCCAATTTACCAATCCTACATCCGATAGAGGGCTAATATCCAATATATACAAAGAACTCAAGAAGTTAGACTCCAGAGGACCAAATAACCCTATTAAAAAATAGGGTACAAAGCTAAACAAAGAATTCTCAACTGAGGAATACTGAATGACTGAGAAGCATCTAAAGAAATGTTCAACATCCTTAGTCATCAGGGAAATGCAAATCAAAACAACCCTGAGATTCCACCTCACACCAGTCAGAATTGCTAAGATCAAAAACTAAGATGACAGCATATGCTGGCAAGGTTGTGAAGAAAGAGGAACACTCCTTCATTGTTGGTGGGATTGTAAGCTGATACAACCTCTCTGGAAATCAGTTTGGCGGTTCCTCAGCCACACTTTTTTTTTTCTTCCCAATGCAGGGTAATCCAAGCTAGCATAGGATTCAGAGACCTTCCTGCTTCTGCCTCCCAAGTGCTGGGATCAAAGGTGTGTGCCACCATGCTGGCTCTTGTGTTTTT
>NW_022196901.1:24475132-24515708 GCF_008632895.1 Mastomys coucha | reverse complement strand
AAAAAAAAAAAAAAAAAAAACAACAAGAACAAACCCCTGTTGCCTCCCCCCTTCCCATGCTTGCTACCCCACCCTCTCCCACTTTTTGGCCCTGGCATTCCCCTACCCTGGGGCACAGAACCTTCACAGGGCCAAGGGCCTCTCCTCCCATTGATAATTGACTTTGCAGTCCTCTACTATACATATGCTGCCAGAACAATCAGTCCCACCATGTATAGTCCTTGATTGGTGGTTGAGTCCCTGGGAGCTCTGAGGTACTAGTTAGTTCATATTGTTGTTTGTCCTAAGGGGCTGCAAACCCTTCAGCTCCTCTGGTCCTTTCTCTAACTCCTTCATTGGGAACCGTGTACTCAGTTCAATGGATGGCTGTGAGCCTCTACATCTGTATTAGTCGGGTACTGTCAGAGCCTCTCAGGAGATAGCTATATCAGGCTGGCTTGTCCTTCCTTCAGTCTCTGCTCCATAGTTAATCTCTGCAACTCCTTCCATGGGTATTTTGTTCCCCCTTTTAAGAAGGAATGAAGTGTCCACATTTTGGTCTTCCTTCTTCTTGAGTTCCTTATGGTTTGTGGGTTGTTCTTTCTGTATTCCGAACTTCTGGGCTAATAACCACTTATCAGTGAGTGCATTCCATGTGTGTTCTTTTGTGATTGGGTTACCTCACTCAGGATGATATTCTCCAGATCCATCCATTTCCCTAAGAATTTCATAAATTCATTGTTTTAAATAGCCCTCAGCCACACTTTTAAAAGATGTTTAGTGTAGCTTGTGCCTGGTGTATTTTGTGATAGTTCTCTTCAAGCTCAGTTATAAATTAATGGTCTTGGTAATGATGCATGCTGATACATGAATGAAAACCAATGATGAATTTCAGAATGACTGGGGCTGAGTTATGCAGAGATTGTAACTAGCTCCTAGACTATATCAGAGAAACTCGTGTTGGTCAAGACCTTTTGATGCCAGGGAGGAGGGACTGGGGGTGAAACTCCAAAGCCATTCCACCACAAATTACCTCAGCCAGTCACCCTGGCCTGAGGCCTACACTGTTTATTTTTAACAAAGCATGGTTTTAGCTTTCTCCACACTAATTTTGGATTTGTGAATCACTTGCTCCTGGCAGAGGGTTTGTGTTCATTACATTCCTGTTGACAGTTTAAACACATATCCTGATAACAATTTCCAATTCAGCCCAAGAGTGGCAACTTGAAATATCAGCAAGCTATTCTTCTGAAGTGAGAAGCATAGGCTATCATCTAATTGCTCACTGACTGAGTGACTGACAAAGAATTCTAACTTAAAAGGAATCAGAGAATTTAAAAATAAAATAAAATAAAATCCTCAAAGTGACTAGCACACAAGAGAAAATGGGAAATTTCACCAGAGTTTAAAAAATAAGTCAGGTATAAATGTTGGTAATTTAAGGCAAGACATTAGAGATTAATTCTGCGGTCTTGTTGTAATATTGATTCAGCTAAGCAAAGAACAGATAAATTGAAGACAGTTCAGCTGAATTTCCATGTACCTAAATGCAAAAGAGGGGGAGGTAGAAAAATGTGAGCAAAGCATGTCAACCTACAGGACAATTTTATTTGGGATATGTGAGCACTTGTGGGAGAGGGGAATACGGTCAAATAACAGTGTATACAATTCTCAAAGAACTAATAAAAATGATACAATAATTCTAAAGAATTAATAAGTATTTTTAAAAGAAATTTTATTTTAAAAATTTTCCATTTAAATATGACAGTGAATATACTGTTTAACTGATAAAATAATGAACTTCTAAGTCTTGTCCCTGAATTTTGAAGATCTAGAAAAGAAAATGACCACTGATAGCTTTTTGGAGTGGGAGGAGTAAGAGATGCCACATGTAAGTCATGGTAAAAGCATGATGGGAATCTTGAGAATTTTAGTGATATATGGCAAGTGTGTTGGGTGACATGAGCTAGAATCATCTGAAACTGGGGAACCTCAATTGATAAAATGCCCCCATAAGATCTGGCTATAAGGTATTTTCTTAATTAGCGATTGATGGAGGGGGACCAGCCCATTATGAGTAGGACCATCCCTGGGCTGAAGGTCCTAGGCTCTATAAGAAAGCAAGTTGAAGAAGCCACAGTGAGCAATCCAGTAAGCAGCATGCTTCTATGACCTCTGCATCAGGTTCCTGCTCTGCTTGAGCTCCTGCCCTCACTGTTTTTGATGATGAACAGGTATATGAACTGTGAGTAAAATAAAGCCTTTCCTCTCAATAAATAAATAAATAAATAAACAAATAAACAAATAAATAAAATGAATTGGCCAGCCTAATCATTCATCAAACCCTACTGAGGTTCTCTTGTGTTCCAGATCTCATTTCCTTCCTCAGCAAGCATTACCTACCCTTCCTTGGTGAGGAAGCACAATGTCTGTGAATTGGGATTAGTTCCAGGCCCTGCTACCATACTCAGGTCCTACTAGACTTTCTAACGATTCTGTAAGTCTGAGAATAAGGATCTGCCTATCTGGTAAGTGCTATCTAAAACCATTCTAGTGTACTATCATCCAATAGAAAGTTAACACTATAGGGACTTGGGCTGTTGGGAGTGGAAAAGGCAAGGACTGGTGGAAGAAGTGTGTCACTGGGGGCATATCTTTGAAGGATAAAATCTTGGCCCAGTTCCTGCCTGCTACTCCTCTATATTTCCTAGCTGCCCTGAGGAAAGCATCCTCCTTTACAACATGGCCCTGCCATGATGATATTCTGTCTTGTCTGGCATCCAGAAACAGAACCAACTAACCCCAGACAGAAACCTGTGAGAGTGGGAACCAAAGTAAGTCCTCCTTTTTGGTTGCAGAGACAAAAACTAAAGGCATAACTATATGAAGAAGGTAACAGAGCAGGTGAAATGAATGCTGACTGCATATTATTTACCCTATTAGTTCTGAAATAACATTGTTTCAACATGTAATGAATATTAGAAAATCTGTGAATTAGTTTACAATTTGAGAGGGAAGCAATGCCTTGAAAGCTGCTGTGTGTTTTATACTTTCAACACATCTCAGTCAGCAGCAACAACACTTTAAGAGCTTCAGGCCTCCTGCTATTAGTGCCCTTGGAGGATGCCATGGAATCTACTGTTTAAACCATTTTCTGCTACAACATATCAAAACATATGATAACACAGCACCCTAACAGTGACTTCTAAGGCTACTTATTCTGAAAATGTGTAAGTGGTCCAGCCCTTCATTCATGTGAGCATAGGCTGGTAGAGCTCTTATAGATGATGAAGTGTGAATAACATATTTAATCAAGGACAAATACTGTATCTTGCAAAGGAGAGTCAACTTCAAATATAGCCCAATGAGGGCATTTGGCTAACATCTGATTCCTATGGACTGGAGGAGACCAACAGGAGATGGAGGCAGTAAGAATTATAGTTCATTGCCTTGATCATCTTTGGAGTACCATAACATCCTTTAGGAACTTTGTAATAGAAAAGACTTGAAATCCTCTGTAAGGAGTGGTATGTTCATATGCAAATAGTACACTGGGAGGGAGCAAGCCTCCCAGGAGTGTGGACAGGCCTGTGAATGCAGGGAAGATCACCTCTGCTTCTCAGAGGAACCCACTCAGATCCCTCAGGACACAGGAACCAGGGGGTGGCCTGGTACAGGAGTGCTTCTGTCTCTGTCTGCACCAAAGCTGATCCTGTGCCACAGAGCTCCATACACAAACACTGCCAGGAGAGAGCTGGTCTCCCAGGAGTGCCTACACACCTGTGAGCTCAGGTAAGACTCACTTGTCTTCAAATTCCTGGCCCAAGAGGGACACTTCCAGAACCATCAGGACACAGGAACTAAGGATCAGCTGGGGACAGGATCCTTCTGGTCTCTGTCTGCACCCCAGAGCTGACCCTGTAACACACAGCTCTCCATACCCAAATTCCTCCTGGAGAGAACTGGTCTCCCAGGAGTACTGACACACAGGCTTGCAGGACAGACAAGGCACAGTCAGAGACAGCAAGACCAGCTAACATCAGAGATAACCAGATGGCGAAAGGCAAGCACAAGAACATAAGCAACAGAAACCAAGACTGCTTGGCATCATCAAGAACACAGTTCTCCCACCACAGTGAACCCTGGTTACCTCAACATACCAGAAAAGCAAGACCCTGATTTAAAATCATATCTCATGATGATAATAGAGGAATTTAAGACGGACATGAATAACTCCCTTAAAGAAATACAGGAGAACACAGGTAAACAGGTAGAAGACCTTAAAGAGGAAACACAAAAATCCCTTAAAGAAGTACAGGAAAACACAATCAAACAGGTGAAGGAATTGAACAAAACCATCCAGGATCTAAAAATGGAAATAGAAACAATAAAGAAATCACAAAGGGAGACAACACTGGAAATAGAAAACCTGGGAAAGAGACCAGGAGTGCAAGCATCACCAACAGAACACAAGAGATAGAAGAGAGAATCTCAGGGGCAGAAGATATCATAGAAAACATTGACACAACAGTCAAAGAAAATGCAAAACGCAAAAAGTTCCTAACCCAAACATCCAGAAAATCCAAGACACAATGAGAAGTCCAAATCTAAGGATAATAGGTTTAGAAGAGAGTGAAGATTCCCAACTTAAAGGGCCAATAAATACCTTCAACAAAATTATAGAAGAAAACTTCCCTAACCTAAGGAAAGAGATGCCCATGAACATACAGGAAGCCTACAGAACTCCGAATAGATTGGACCAGAAAAGAAATTCCTCCCTTCACATAATAATCAAAACACCAAATCCACAAAACAAAGAAAGAATATTAAAAGCAGTAAGGGAAAAAAGGTCAAGCAACATATAAAGGCAGACCTATCAGAATTACACCACATTTCTCGTCAGAGACTACAAAAGCCAGAAGATCCTGGGCAGTTGTCATTCAGACCCTAAGAAAACACAAATGCCAGCCCAGGCATACCGAACAAAGCTCTCAATTACCATAGATGGAGAAACTAAACTTAAACAATATCTTTCCACAAACCCAGCCCTTCAAAGGATAGTAAATGGAAAACTCCAACACAAGGAGAGAAACTACACCCTAGAAATAGCAAGAAAAAAAAATCTTCTTTTAATAAACCAAAAAGAAGATAGCCACATAAACATAATTCCACCTCTAACAACAAAAATAACAGGAAGCAAAAATCACTTTTCCTTAATATCTCTTAATATCAATGGACTCAATTTCCCAATAAAAATACATAGACTAAGAGACTGGATACACAAAGAGTACCCAGCATCTTGCTGCATACAGAAAACCCACCTCAGTGTCAAAGAAAACACTACTTCAGAATAAAGGGCTGGAAAGCAGTTTTCCAAGCAAATGGTCCCAAGAAACAAGCAGGAGTAGCCATCCTAATATTGGGTAAAATCGACTTTCAACCAAAAGTTATCAAAAAAGATAAGGAAGGACACTTCATATTCATCAAAGGAAAAATCTACCAAGAAGAACTCTCAATTCTGAACATTTATGCTCCAAATGCAAGGGCACCCAAAATTCTCAACTGAGGAATACTGAATGGCTGAGAAGTACCTAAAGAAATGTTCAACATCCTTAGTCATCAGGGAAATGCAAATCAAAACAACCTTGAGATTCCACCTCACACCAGTCAGAATGGCTAAGATCAAAAATTCAGGTGACAGCAGATGCTGGGGAGGATGTGGAGAAAGAGGAACACTCCTCCATTGCTGGTGGAATTGCAAGCTGGTACAACCCCTCTGGAAATCAGTTTGGTGGTTCCTCAGAAAATTGGAAATAGTACAACCTGAGGAACCAGCAATACCACTCCTGGGGCATATACCCAGAAGAGGCTCTAACATGTAATAAGGACATATACTCCATGTTCATAGCAGCCTTATTTATAATAGCCAGAAACAGGAAACAACCCAGATGTCCCTCAACAGAGGGATACAGAAAATGTGGTTCACTTACACAATGGAGTACTACTCAGCTATTAAAAACAAATTTATTAAATTCTTAGGCAAATGAATGGAACTAGAAAATATCATTCTGAGTGAGGTAACCCAGTCACAAAAGAACACACATGGTATGCACTCACTGATAAGTGGATATTAGCCCAGAAGCTTGCAATAACTAAGATACAATTCACAGACCACATGAAGCTCAAGAAGGAAGATCAAAATGTGGATACTTTGGTCCTTCTTAGAAGGTGGAACAAAATACCCATGGAAGGAGTTACAGAGACAAAGTATGGAGCAGAAACTGAAGGAAAGGCCATCCAGAGACTGCCCTACCTGGGTATCCATCCCATATATAGTCATCAAACCCAGACACTATTGTGGATGCCAGCAAGTGCTGGATGACAGGAGCCTAATATAGCTGTCTCCTGAGAGGCTCTCACAGTACCCGAGTAATGTAGAAGTAGAGGCTCACAGCCATCCATTGGACTCTGTAAGGGTCCCCAATGAAGGAGCTAGAGAAAGGACCCAAAAAGCTGAAGGGTTTGCAGCCCCTTAGGAGGAACAACAATATGAACTAACTAGTAACCCCAGAGCTCCCAGAGTCTAAACCACCAACCAAAGAGTACACATGGAGGGAGTCATGGCTCCAGCTGCATGTAAAGCAAAGGATGGCCTTGTAGGTCTTCAATGGAAGGAGCAGCCCTTGGTCCTGTGAAGGTTCTATGCCCCAGTGTAGGGGAATGCCAGGGCCAGGAAGCGGGAGGAGGTGGGTTGGTGAGCAGGGGAAAAAGGAGGGGATAAGGGGTTTTTGGAGGGGAAACCAAGAAAGGGGATAACATTTGAAATGTAAATAAAGAAAATATCTAAAAAAAAAAAATAGAAAGATCATGGAGCAAATAAAATATCCATTAAAAAAATGAGTGGTATGTTCTCCCTTTAGGTTTATACAGAATACTATACAATCTTTATGTGGGCTGGGCTAAGATGTATCAGGAATAGCAATGTAGTAGGAGGTTGAAGGAAGTAGTAAAACAATGGTAAAGCCTAAAAGAAATGCCCTTGTTCAGTGACTACCAGAGATGAGAACTTCTAGATACACTGGTACAATAGCATATAGTGCTAAGCTACACATAAATGTGGAAGACAGAGGCAGCAGAATGTAGTTTATTATGTCTGGTGTGACTTGTTATGTTATTTTCTATAGGAGTACAGAAAAAATTTAGTAGAGATATCAGAAAAGGATACACAGAGCAGGTCAGGCTTGAGATAAGCTTGGTACATTTAGTTAAGCAAAGTTGGAAGAATTTGAGTGGAATTGGGAGACATCAGGTAAGGGAAACAGCCAGCCCAAAGTGGGTCAAAAAATATTTTGGTAGGAGCAGTGTGGTCTTGACGGAAGACAGAAGGATACAGTTGCCTAAGATCAGGCTTTGGGCTTTATATTCTCCTTTGTATGAACTTTGGGAAAGGCTTTGGAGCAGGGCAATATTGGGATTAGATTCTGACTGTTGTTGAAAGACCCCCAGAACTGGGGAGATCCTTACTCAAGTCTCGGGATGACGCGACCACCCAATGACTCACGAGAGACTGAACTTGCTGCAATCACATGAGGTTTATTGGGGATACCGGTACCGGGTCGATCTCATGACCATGCTGGCCAGAGTTCGACTCCGGGGTCGATCTCGTGACCATGCTGGCCAGAGTTCGACACCAAACACAAGAAGTGTCGGGTATTTAAAGGAAGCTGGGGGTGGAGAGAGGGTTACAGAACATAAACAGTGGAAAATTTTAGAAGGACCCGACCCAAGGTATTCAGCTAGGGAGGGGAACACATTCATTCCAGGAATGTAATCTTCATCCACTGGTTGGCAGGGTGGAGAGTCTCATAAACCACTAGACCTTCATTCTTAGTACCACCCTCATTGTGGATCAGCCAGGAGGGGCAGGTATCGGGAACCAGAGAACTGGCTACTCCGCCTTTTTTTGGCTTGTGGCAGAGGTTTTCCATGCCCGCTTTTAGGTAAAAGTTATACATTATACATTCTAAGATTCTCCAGCCTTTCATTGTCAAAGGGCAAATAATTTTGTAGCTAGGTGCCACGGACCGGGTTCGTTTCGGGGACCCCAATTTCCACGGAATGAGAATTCTGGTCAGGTGGGCAATAAGTTGGCAGATGATAAATGGACTCAACACAAGGGTGTGGTGAATCTGAATGTATTTGTGCAAGGTGAAATTCAGGCTTAAATACCATACAGCAAGCAGGGCAGATGACAGGAGTCACATAAGCAGGCGGGGGTAACAGCAAGAGGCGCAAGACTGAGGTCACGTAGGTTAAGTGACCGCACATCAAGGTCAGTGGGATCTGGTAGCCAGGTGTGAAGCAGGAGGAACAGGAGTGGAGCCCTCCCTGTTGAGGCATTTTGGTATTCCTATGCTAATTCTCTGGTTCTGCTGGAGGCAATGACTAGGAGGTTCCCACCTGGCACTTCTAGCTAATATCCTTGAGTGAGGGAAGCCCTTCATTATTCTCTAGCAGGTAAAACATTTCTAACTATTGTGAACTATCTATTGCCCTAAGGAATGTGCTTGACCTCTGTTGCTAGCTCTGGCAAGGCAGATTCCTTGAAAGAAATTCAAAGTTATGGAAAGCTAGGTATAAACCTAGGATAGGTTGGAAATATTGTGCTGGCCAGGAAACAATGCCCAACCTTAGCCATTTATGAATCATTTCTTGGGGTACCTTTATGCCTAATTATGAGGCCATGTTGATGATTGGAAAGACTGATCTGGAACACGTCTGAGTTAGGAGATACCAGCTACTGTCTGAATATCCAGGAGGCACAGAACTCCTTTTGGATCCTTATTGCCTCTTATCCTTAATCAGGCTTTTATCCCCGATATTTTGGATATGACTGGAGTAGACAAGTGTGCATGTCAGCTAGGCATAGAAGAAAATAGTTTGACAAGAGAAGTTTGATCAGGAATACCAGCCTCATCCTCAAGAGGTCAGGACCAGCAATGAGCATTGGGGGTAGGGGCAATATGAGTGAACTAATAGCACTTTCCATGGATGATTGCAGAGATGGTACCTTGGTTTCTTTTTACTGCTGTGACAAAACACCATGACCAAGGCAACTTATGAAAGAATGTAATTGGTCTTATAAAGGATTAGAGTTCATGATGATGGAACAAAATGGTGGTGGCAAGACCGACTGGAAACTCACATTTTATTCCACAAGTAGGAGACAGAAAGAGTATGTTTGCCACTGGAAATGACACTAGTCTTTGAAACCTAAAGACTGTCCCTGTGACACACCTCCTCCAAAAATCCAATACCAACTTCTCCCAAACAGTTGCATCAACTGGGGACCAAGTACTCAAATATATGACCCTATGGGACCATTCTCACTGAAACCACCGCAGACTGGAAGGAAGTGGGGGAAGGTAATGGTTAGAAGAGAGGTACTGCTCAAAGAAGCAAGGACAGAAAGGAACAAGAGAACGGGAGAAGGAAGAGAGAAAGAATCAGGTGTAATTGGCACAACCCTATGACCCAAGCATCTGGAAGGCAAAGGCAGGAGGACCACACTAAGTTCAAAGCCAGTGTGATTTACAATGTGAGGTCCTGTCACAAAACAAAGAAGAAAGGGAGAAGAGGAGGAGGAGGAGGAGGGAAGAAAGGAAGAAACTGATGATCCCAAGGATTTTAAGATGGTGGGGAGCAATGGCTGACCCTCTATAGAGAAATACCAGAATAATCTCTCCAGAGTGTGCCCCAGCTAGTTAATCTGGGAGGCTACCTCTTTTGATGCACACATTGAAACCAAGGTGAAGGGCTATGTTTATTTTGACTGTGACCCTTTTCCAGTTGTTACTGGAGAAACTGTGAGCACCAGACAATTTTATTTTATTTTATTTTATTTTATTTTATTTTATTTTATTTTATTTTGGGGGGGGGGAGTTGATAGTTCATCATCCACAAAGTCAGAGCAGACAATTATATTTTATGAACAATCCCACAGCGAGGTGGTAAAACATCTGTTTCTAGGAGACATAGTCTACAGCCTTCTGCAGAGAGAGAGGGAGAGAGAGGTGGTTATTCTTATGAAGTCAGTTAATACTCAAAAAAGATTTTCAATCCAATTTAAAGCAGATTTTGTCCAAACTTTAGATTGTTCTTGGAGAGAAATGAGACTGTCTTAATTCCTAGGAAGCCTCCAAAGGCAGCAGCATCTACCTCCTCTTGCAGGTCTGGCAAGGTCTTTGCTGGGCTGCCCTGGTACCTTTGTATTTGTACAGATGCAGATGTGGAACAGCCTGGTGCTCTGTCTCATTTCTCACCAGCCTCAGGCAAATATTCCCTATCTTTTCCAAGTGATGGATTCAAAGCCCAGACTCAGGGAACGGCTGGAAATAACAAAAAAACTGTCTGCAGGGAAATCTAAGCCCTCACTTCACTGTTGGGCCAAGAAAGAGGAAGAAAGGGCAAAAGGAAAGGGGAAAGTAACATAATTTTCCATGTCTGTTTCATTTTGTCTACGGATTGTAATTTGACCACCTCATGCTTTCTTTTAGTTTTAATATACATTGAGGAAGAGAGACAGGCATGTGAAAAACTCAATAAAACCACGGCGTTTGGTTGATAGAAAATTTACCCTTTTGTTTCCCCTGGAAGAAATCCAACAACCTTGGGCTGTTGACAAACATTCCCCTTTGCTGCCCCAATTCCCTTGAAGCCAGAATGAAGTAATCAAACTTCTCTAAGCAAATACGTAATATACTAATTTGCATATTATTTCCATAAGAAATGATGCAGGGAATTTTCTCCAGTTGGAGAAACCCAACCACAGGACCTTGTTGCACTTCATGTTGTATCTTATTTCCTGCCATCACTGTCCTATGAGATTTTCCCAGCTATACTGTAATTTCAACCTCACACCCCACTGCACCATTATCCAACATTTTGTTTAACAACCAAATTAAATTACTTAAACCTTCATCCTTAGTAGCCACAGGAAATCCATTCACTTCTAGAAGATTCCATAGGACTCCAGAGAGATTTATTACTACCTCATAACAGTTCCTGGAGGCTCTTTCTGCTGGATCTACTCCAAGAGTTAGTACAGTCCCTCCCCAAAGCTGTATAGTTTAATCAGCTTCCTCTTTTCTTCTGGGTCTGGGTTAGTTGTTGGCACCTACTGTTTCACTTTAATATCAAGGCCATCTCTGCTCTTCTCAAAGGCCCAGGTGCCAGATCTAGAGAAGGACAAGGAAAATGTATTAACAGCAAAGTACCAGAGCTTTTCCCAGGAAATGAATCAGTGCTTTTCTACCGAAGTCGATTCATTAGGATGATGCTCCTCTCTTTTTCTCATTTCAAATTCATCTGTCTTATCTCAGCCAATCAAACAGTCCTATTAAGCTGTCCCAACAGAAGGGATATCTTTTTCTAGAGATCAACTGAGCACCCACACCTAGCAACAGACTCAGTATGTGGGCACAGTTTTGTTCTACAACAGAAGCATTCTAGGGTATTTACTTCTCTGCACTGGTATCCCTACTTATAGTCAGTGGAATAGACCACATACACAAAGGAGTAGTAGAGATTTCTGAGATTGAGAACTGGGACAGAGAAAAGAGAACAACAAGGAAATTTGCTAGAAGTATTTATTAAGCATGAAGATGTTCACACTCTATACAGCCATGCAAAGAAAACTACTATGTTGCAAAATTTCCACACTTAGGGTTCAGAAAGATGGTAGATTTGTATCCATTTGTTCTATGTCCTCCGGCAAGTTTTTAGCCAGTAAAGCAGGAATAAATATGGATCCATAGCACATATTGTTATTAAATATATATGTGTATTAGTTACACATACACACACATACACACATATATGTATATACATATATATATACATATATATGGAGAGAGAGAGAGAGAAAGAGAGAGAGAGAGAGAGAGTAGTTGATAGTTAGTGGGTATTCAATAAATATTCTCCCTGCAGGGTAGTGGTGGCACATGCTTTAATCCCAGTACTTGGGAGGCAAAGGCAGACAGATTTCAGAGTGAGTTCCAGGACAGCCAGTACACAAAGAAACCTTGTCTCAAAAAGCAAACAAACAAACAAAACCAAAATATTCTTCCTACTTCTACTGTTATTCTCAATGAATAGGGTACCTTAAATACACCAAGTTAACCAAATAGTCTGAAGGTCTACTATGGGGGTTAGAAGGCAGCTCACTGAATCTCTAAACTTTTGGTCTTGCTCCTTTTTTCATTAATATTTTTTGTTAAAATACAAAATAATGGGTTTCATTAAAGCATATTTTTATAACAATTATTGTGCCTTACTCAGATCATTCTCACCCTCCCCTGTTATAGGGAATAACAAGAGAAGTTGCTACTCCTTGCCTCCTCGTGACACCCTCCTGCCTCCTTCCTCCTCCAAGTAATATTTCTTCTGCTTAGAGAATGTTAGATTACTGATGCATAGTTTTCAATATGTAAAATATTATTAAATATTCTTATTGCCTACATTATTTATTGTAATAAATAAAATTCATGGAAGAATATTTCATCAGACTAAGCTCAAGTGTAATAGGCACACCAACACAGATGCCAAGTGACCAAACTGAACTGTGAAATGGTACAATTCCCCCAACAAGAGATTCCGAGCACCAGATGAAGAGGGATCCTGTTTAAACCTTCAGACCAAAGTTATCAAAAGTTTGCTTTTTAGCAATTACTTTTCTGAAGCTCAACTGGGTAACAGGTCTAAAATAATCTTCATTTCTCCCAAGACCAAAAGGCAGAAGAGTCAAATGGTTATCCAGTGCCTATTAGCATGAAAGAATCTGTATCACAAATACCTGTTCCATTTTCAAAGTCCATGCTAGCATCCTAGCCCTTCACCGCCTCCCCCATGCCTCCCCTACCCTGAGCTTCCCCAGCTCATGGGCTTCCCTCCCCCAGCTACTCATTTTTCTTATAAACCTGCTATTTTGATTAAGCTCTCTGTCTCTGTGTGTCTCCTCTGCTCTCCATGTCTCTCACTTATGGTCTTTCTGTCCCTCTCTCTTTCCTCCTGCTCCTGTTTCTCTCGTGTCCAGGTCCAGTCTATTGGCCATGTTCAATTAAAAAAAAAAAAAAAAAAAAAAACCTTCCTCTTATACCATTTCATCAATTTATACAACAGGATCCCTGGTTTTATCCAGCAGCTATCAACTAAAATAATTTTCTTCAAAAGACAAGTCAAATAAAGTCCATGCTCTGTCAACTTCCTATTGCTTTCTAAATAAAACAAAACTCTGTTTTTATAGCCTATCCAGGATGACTTGACCTTCTTCAGGCTGAAATGTCTCTCCCTCTGCAGAAACCATTGACTACTTTCTGCCTGACTCATTTGCTTCTTGTCCATCAGGCCTCAGTTTTTGTGTCTCCTTAACCAGCTCTTCTCCATTCACCCAATCTGAAGCATCTCTGCTGTGGATCTTTGTCTCATGACTTTCATTTCCTTATAACCCAGGCCCCATCCTGAGATGTCTTGCCTAATTTAGAGAAACTGCATCATTGCTTGTTGTGTTCTGTCTGCACAGACAGGCTAAGGAGAAAATGCCCATGATCCACCATCAAGGGGAGATAATAAGTTACAAAGCAGTATTTGGCATGGTCCTTGTGACACTTACAGCACACATATCTGTTGGGTGAATCATGCTTTGTAAAAGTGTCTAAGAAATGGCTAGGTAAAAGTAGGCACACGTATGGAAAGAGTGGGAGTAGGAATATAAATATACTTTTTTTCTCTACATTTACTTGAACAATTTGTATCAGTATATTGTACTAGTATAGAGTAATTGATTGATTAATCAATTACATTGGTTGTGCTCAGAAAATAAAATCAAGCTATTTCTGTTTTTAAAAGAAGAAAAACAGGTTTAAGTATAAGAAATTTGATGCTTAAAATGAAGTGCATTACAGGATCTGAACTGATGGCTGACAAAAAGAACTACAAGTGACTTTAAAAACAAAAGGCTTTCCTGGTTACTCCAGGCTAGGTGTTCACGTCTGAAGATTTCGACTTAGGAGCCTCAAATGGGAAAAGTGTGCTTTTCTGGGTCTGGGTTACCTCACTCAATATAATCTTTTCCAGTTCCATACATGATCCTGAAAAGTTCATGGTTTGTTTTGGTTTTGGTTTTGGTTTTGGTTTACAGCTGAATAGTACAATATATATGTACCACATTTTCATTATCCACTTGTCAACTGAAAGATATCTAGGTCATTACCATTTCATAGCTACTATAAAAGGAGTGGCAGTGAGTTTCTACAGAGTAGGATGTCGAGTCCTTTAGAAATATGCCAAGGAATGGTACAACTGGGTCATATCATTAGCTTTTTGAGAATTCTCCACACTACTTTCCATAGTGGCTGCACCACTTTTTGATCTCAACAGTGAATAAAGGTTTCTTTTCCCCTGCATTCCCTCCAGAATTTGTTGTTGATTATTCTAATCTTTGCCATTCAGAATGGAGAAAGATGAACTCTCAAAGTTGATTTAACTTGCATTTTCCTAATTGAAAACAATGATGAACATTTTTTGAAATGTTTCTTAGCCTCAACCACACACAAAGAATTACAAGCAACTAAGTGATGCTGTCAGTCTTATGGGGTGAAGGACACTACATCTGACCAGAGTTGCTTTCCTGAGCAGAGGTAGTGATAGAGCAAGGGTCACTTACCAGGCACTGAAGAAATGGCTCTCCCTCTGCAGAAACCGTTGACTACTTTCTGTCTTCAGGAAAAGGTGGGGCCTCGGAAGCCTGTCCCTCAAGAGATTAAATTGTAGTACTTTTTTGTTTTTTTGAGACAGGGTTTCTCTGTGTAATAGCCCCAGCTGTGCTAGACTCACATTGTAAACCCCCGCTAGCTGGTCTTGAATTTACAGAGGCCTCTCTCTCCTGAGTTCTGGAATTAAAGACCCCATGACGGGGCCTATCTTCAGTACTTTTAAAAGAGTGTAAAATTCAAAGTTAGTCTCTATTTTTGAAAGTTTTCTTGGAACACAATCAAGTTCTCTCTGTTTCATATTTCCTTGCCTGCCTCCACAACACATCACTGAGTTGAGAGGATCCATACAGTCGGCAACACTAAGCTTACCATCTGAAACTCTACAGAAAACATTTGCCAATCTCCATTGACTGAAACCTCTGATCAGTAACTATATCTTGATTATTTCATTTTGTCTATGTGGACATGTGTAAATGAGACTCTGCATGTGTTCTGGAGGAGGGACCAGAATATATACAAGGAGAATGTGTCTAGAGATCCAGTGAAAACTAGAACAGGTGAGCTTTATCTACCTGCCCCCATTGCTGTTGGGTAAGGATCTTTGGGTACAGCTGATTTGAGGAGGAGTTCCCACACCCCTGTAAGTAACTCCTCAGCTAAGTTCTGTAAGGAAGTCCAATAAACTTAACAGGTCCCTAGAGTGAACTTTGGTGGAATCTTAGAAGAGAACTTTAGTCACCCCCTGGGAAGGAATTTTAACAATACATACATACTTATGTATGATCAGGAATAAACTACGTATGAATAAACTACCCAACCTGTGGGTTCTTTCCTAGTAAACAGCCCTGGGGTGACAGTTCCCATTTTGTTGTTATTGTTTTATTTTTTATTTATTATTATTCTTAATTTTTATGTTTGACTGTATGCTTGTGCACTTTTATGTGTGTTTGTGCACTTTTGTATTCCTGGTGCCCACAAAGTCCAGAAGAGCATATTAGACTCCCTGGTACTGGATTTGCAGATGGTTGTGAGCCACCATGTGTTTACTGGGAATTGAACGCAGGACCTCTGGAAGAGCAGTCAGTCCCCTAACCACTGAGCCACCTCCAGTCCAACTCTAATTTTGTTGTTATGAAAAAAGAAGCCTCTCAAGTTGTGTAAAAGACTCAGCAATAATAGCTCCTCACCCCCAAACCCCCACGCCCATGTAAACTGAAGGAGCATGCACATGTGCATGATTACTTATGTCTACACAACTTGAATTCTTTGAATGTGTCATGAGAAACTTAAAGTGATGGACACACACCCCCCATCATTGGAGAGGCAGAGCTGGATTGACAGAGAGAAGGGAAGGCAAAACTTTGACTCTATCCCTCTTTAGTATTCTTTTGATATTTAAATCATTGAATATATGACATTTTAAAAAATTAAATATTTTAAGAAATTAAACAAAAATTCACAAGTAATGCACCACTAGTCCTTCTCAATAATGTGGTCCAGACCTACCTCTCCTAGGCATCCTTTCTTCTCAGCAGGTAAGGGTGTTGGGCATGATTTCCTACTCCTCACAACCATCTCTATGCCATCAGGAAACAGGTTTCTTCTTTCTGGACTCCATCTGATCTATCCACACTGTAATCTTCAATAATACTATACCTTCCTACCTACTCATGACCTCTTCCATACCTTTAGTGTTTCTTCTTCATGCAGACTACCTGCCATCCTCCATCGCCCTACATCTTTCTCCTTTTCTTTCCTGAGTCTCTGGCCACTGTCTTTACCTGTCAGTAACCTCTGAAATGGTTACAAGCTTCCCCTATAAGAACATGACACTCAGTATTCTGAAGTTGTTCATGTCTACTCCACCAGCTTGGGCCACCACAGTCAGTTTTCTTAGTGCTTCCAAGTCCTCTGTCTGTAGAGCCATCACAACTATCCTCAGTCCCAGAACACCACACTGTGGCATTTCCTTACCCATAGCTTTCCTGCTCTGCCCTCTATAGTGAAGGCTACACCACGTACCCATTTGGGCTTTCTGCTCTCTGACTTCAACCTATTATCTTCTGTGGTTTATCAAATGCTTGTTTTTATATTTCCAAGACATTATCTAAATGGCTGTTTTCTCCTTTAACTCTAACGAAGTAGTTACCCAAAATTAAACTTGATTCTGTATTTTAGATCTGAAGTGTTTGCCAATTGTTTTGTGTTTAAGTAGAGGTAAGTTTTTTGAAGACATCAGATCATGAAAACTCTAACCTTATTAATAGACTGATCAACTGATCAGTTCAGACTTTGGTGGAATTACTAGCAGGTAGTGGAAACTTTAAGAGATGGACAGACTAGTTCACTGGGCACTTATCCAGGAAGGGCTTATCTTATCCCTAGTTCCCTCCTTCTGTTTCCTAGCTTCCATGACCCACACAGCTTTACTCCACTGCTGTGTTCTGCTTCACCATGGCCCAGAGATAATGGAACTGTGTGACCATGCACCAAAGCCACTGACATTATGAGCCAAAATAAACCTTTGTCTATTTAAGTTGGTTAACTCAGGTAATTTGTTACCACAGTGAAAAACTGCGATGTCTAGCCACTGAAGGCTTGTCCTCTTAGGCTGTCAACCTCACTCAGCTCTCCTCCTGACTCATCTTTCCTGATACATCGTCTGGCCTTTCCTCAGAGTTCCTTTCATGACTCATCAGATACCACACCATTACTTCATCTGTCTCTCTTCTTTGTTGCATTTTGTGGCATGCCATTCATCACTATGTCACTTTCATACTCACTTTCTCTTCCGGTCCCTCTTCTCCATTCACTTACCACTGTGAGTGTCCTCAAACACTACAGTCTATGCAAGATCCCTTTTTGAAGACTTCATTTTTTCACATTAAAGAACAACTTTCACATTAGTAACTGAAGCACAAGACAGAGAGGTGCCACACACACACACATACACACTCTCGTGCTCATGCATACACACACACTCATGCTCACACATGCGTGTGCACACACACTGCTTTATTACATGGATGGATTAGATTATGGCAATGAGCACATTACATCCAGGGAATGCCTCAGATCACTTAGAGTTTCTGGCAAAATGTACATCTAGGTGGGAGCAGGAAAGGATTGCCCAACAATGGACCCATAGCCTGGGGTGGAGACTGCGGCCCCATAGGTCTTAGGACCTCATAATACTTTCCCATGACTCCACTTCAGTATTACTACCTATAGGTTACCAATGGATGGTCTGTGGTTGGCATTCAACATAATTGAAATAGAGTTTACAAAAGAAAAGTAGGAAGTACTCTCTTGAGAAGTGAGTATGACAGGATTTTATTCAGTTCCTTATGCTACAACACCAGACACTAGTGACTTTCTGCTGCAGCGCCACACAGTGACCTGCTTGCCAGGCGTAGTAATATAGTGGGAACTGAATTAGAGGTGGAAGAACTCCTCAGAAGCTGAGTTCATAAGTCATCCAAGAGGTAGCTCTAGGAATGCTTGAAGTTGCCCCAGGGCAGTCATACTTCCACCTAAGCATCTAGTAGTCATTGTCTGGAGTGTTTAAAAAAAAAAAAAAAACTTTATCACGCACTGTTCTAAATGTTGGCAATATAAATGCCAAGAAAAGTTGTCCCCTTCCTCCTAAAAGATCATACTCTAAGACCCATTGAACTACATGTTAAATCAAGTGTAATCTAGAGTTAGATCATCTTAAGAGAAACAAGTACAAAGCATTATCATATTTAATGTAGTCTGATGCTTATAACATCTTTTCACATCTATTACTATATTTAATATGTATAGTACTTGAGAAAAGGAAGCAGGAGAATTGTTAAGAGTTTGAGACCAGCCTAGACTACATAGTAAGTTCTAGGTTAGGCCGTGGTGGTACACACCTTTAATGCCAGAACTTGGGAGGAATAGTCAGGTGAATCTCTGTGAGTTTGAGGACAGTCTGGTCTACAAAGAAGATTCCAGGACAACCAGAGCTACATAGTGAGACCCTGTCTCAAAAACAACAACAGCAAAAACACAGTGAATTCTCAAGACCCTATCATAAAAAAGAAAATTCCTATCATCCCAAAAAAGTGCACAGAGAGAATATTGTGGTACCCATGATAGAGAAGAGGACATTAAAATATGAATAAGTCATGTACACAATTGTGTTTCTAGCCTGTGCCTGACAGCTGGGGCAAGAACCCAAGAAGTCAGGTGGGATTCACCTAGTTCTGCCTTTCCCCGTTCCCTGAGCTGCTTAGGAAAGCTGCTAAGTTGGCTGTTTTTCTTCTATAGTTCCTTTACTAGTAAGAATCTCTTCTCCAGGGAATTCCTGGTACAGAAGACACAGATGGACCTAAAAACTAGCAAAACTTGCCCTGACCACATTGTAGGGCTCTAATGCATTCGTATAGCCTGCACTACATAATGCACTACTCTATTGAAAGCACTTTCAGGTGCAATAAAACCAGACCTAATCTTAGTCTGTTGTAGCTACCATTCTAAGAAGGAAATTTTCCAGGCTTCCTTTCTTTTCCCAAGTGTCTGCCTTTCCCAGAACTCAATAGAAGCAGGAAGCATGCTTTATTCACCACTACTGGCAACAATCCATGTGGCTAACATGATTATGAGCTTCCTGTGAGCAACGTGCATTGTTGAGGAAACAGCAAAAGATGAAGACAGGTTATCTTTGAGAGAGAGGAAGCTACCTCCTTGGTCTGTGCTCTCTATCTCAGCGCATACCCTTGTGCTTCTCAAAGTACATAGATCAGTATATTCTATGACTATGGCATAGGATTGAAGAGGGAGGAAAAGAAAAAAGAAAGGAAGAAGACACCTTATCAAAATTCATCAATGCTTTCATCTCCATAGATGGAAGAGCTAGGACTTCATTTGTTTGCATCCTCATTTCTCAAGATCCCAGATAGAAGCAGCCATCACACTGGGTCTATTGTGAGGAAAGGATGCCTAGAGTCCTCAGTAAAACACCATATTCCAGGAAATTATGCTGTAGTCACAGTAAAAGCAGTGGCCACAGTAATCACTGACCCCAGATTCCTCTAGAAAGGCTGGACATATCTTTGTGTTATTTTAGGCTCTTTGGCTCAGAAAGCACCATTGGATGGAAACACTTTACCTTCCCCCGCCCACCAGTTCCAATTCCCAGTGCTGACTTGTGGTCAGTAGAGAACATTCAGTTTGTATGTCTTAAGAAATATGGGACAAGAGGATGGGTGGAGAAGTGCCAGTGTGACAGTGAAGGTACGTCAACAGGCCCTATGACAGGTGGCAATGTCCAGCCTGGGAATCACTTACAGTCACAGAAGTTGCTTTTTCTTCCAGCCACTGTCCCTGATGGGAATGAAGCAGTTGACATCCAAGCCAAACCACAAGACTCTGGAGAAGTATGTCTTGGGTAATTTGCACATGAATTTTCTTGTTGAAAAACTGTCCAGAAAGTCACATTCTAAAGAGAAACCTTTTTTTTTTTTTTTGGCTGCTTTTTTTTAATATTAATTCTTAAAGACATTTTCCTCCTGACCACTTGAGTCGTATGCTTGCTTAGGCTTGCCATATCCTTGTTATAATGAAGATTTTCTGTCTGCCATTTGGATATGGGGAAAAGTAAAAAGGTAAAAAAAGTAATGGACTTATTTTGTGAAAGTATGTCCACAAGAAAGTGCCACCTCAGCTTGATATACAGCTTGGGCTGTAGCTGGTAACCCCAACACAACCTATCAATAGTATAGTTGAGGTTGCTAGTACTGGAAAATGCAAACTGGGGTAACCTCTCACTTGAAATATGGGATTTATGATGCCCATCAATTCTTTCCACGTGCAATCCAGCAGGCCATGCCTACATTCTGGGTCTTGAAAAAGAAAATCACAGTTTACACATGTAGCCAGTTTTCCTAATGTAAATAAATATTCTGACAATGGAGAACTTCCAACAACTAATGTAACCTGCTCAAAAACTTGCTAAACATATAACAATCGGCTCATGCTAGTGATTCCACAGCACCATTGGCCAGGGGAGGGAAAATCATCATCTTACTTGCTACTTCCAGGCTTGGCTTTGTTACTTATCACACACATACACACACACACACACACACACACACACACACACACACACACACACACACACACACACACACATGCACGCACATACACACACACACTTGACAACATTCACTTTCCTCTAGTGCAGTTGTCTCTGCAGCCTTAGTGATATAGTAAGGACTCTGGTCCTACAGCCAGGCCCACAGCCTCTCTTTCTGAGAACTGTGGCCTTCTTGATGCTCCCTTGTGATGCCACATTTGGACTAGTGGACTCTATACCCTAGGCTTGATCTGATTAAATCAGAGCTGGTACAGATGTTCAGGGATGTCTGGGCAGTGGCAATCACATTTCTATTTTGATTATTTGAGCAGAGCAACCTAGAGGCTAGGTTTGGAGGGAAGGAAAAGAAAAGAAAGTGTTTTTTTCATTTGTTTGTTTGTTTTATCTGTAGCTGCTATAGTGCTATCATTAAAAGAGAGAGCCAGCTGCTTCTTATGGGTGTTCTTCAGGTTCAGGCATTCTGAGTGGGGTTACAGCAGAGCTGTAAGTGAAGCAGAAACACTCCTCCAGGCCTTTTGGAGCTCTGACATTTGATCAGTGGTTCTGTCTGTACCTCAAACCAGCAGCATTGACTCTAAATGAATAGTTAGAAATGCTACCTTGGACTTTATCACAGACCTTTTCGGTCAGGAGCTCTAAGGTAGACCTAGCAATTTGTGTTTCTATATGCTTGCCTGACAACTTTGGTCCTTGCTCAACTTTGACAAAGAATGGATTACTATTCCAAAGTGGTTACATTTTATACAAAAAAATACATGTTCAGATGCAGGTTTATTTTCCTGATAGCTTATTATATAAAGGCCAAAAACATTATTTTAATTAGTTAGGTGTTTACTTTTCAGAAATAAAATCTAGGAGCTGGAGAGATGGCTCAGTCAGTGAAGTGCTCTCTCTCACGGAGAGTACGGAAACCTGTGATCCCCAGCATCTACATGAACATCAGACACGGCAGTTTGAATCTGCTAAGAGGTAGGAACAGGTGGACCCTAGCCTCATTTGTGAGTTCTAGGCTCAAGGAAAGCCTCTATCTCAAAAATAAATGGGGAGTAAATGAGGAAGACACATGATGTCAGCCTCTGGCCTGTATGTACTTGCTCATGTGCATGGGTACACACAAACAAACACACACACACTCAAACATGTATGTACAACACACACAAATAGATAAATACAACATTACTCAAAATAAATGACAAATTCCTTTATTGAAAAAAATTCGACCAACATTCTAAGGCTAGCCTAAAGTAGCAGAAGGCAAGTCTGAAGACTTAAACATGGCCGGTAAACGGACAGCTGTGGAAAGAGGATGCGAAGAGGAACGTGTTTTCAGTATATGACCATCCATGAAAGCATCAGCACGAGCATTCTAGGATGCTGCAGCCGGAGTGAACTCAGAGCAAACAGCTCAGAGCCTGCGTGGTTTTGAGAGGACAGGATTTTACAAAATGCACCACTAAGAACTGAAATGACTCATGCCTTCTGGCCCTAGGAAACAGCTTAGTGTCCACTAGAGAATGATTTGCATAAGTACAGTAAAAAGTGAAACGGGAAACTGACCTCACTTTATCCTGACGTATATCAAAGCATACTTTTCACTGTTGGTTTTGAGTCATTTGATTAAGTAGGAATTTTCACTTTAAAATGTTCTAAAGAGGCAGTTCCCATGGAGAGGGCTCAGTGGTAACTTGGTTTTTTTTAAACTAATGTGTTACTCTAATTCAAACAGAGCAACCTAGAGGCTGGATTTGGGAGGAAGGGATGATAGGGAAGACAGACCTGTTAGAGAGAGGGATTGGCTGCACTGTGCCTTGCTTCTTGAGAGCAAACCACAGGTTGGATAAAGGGATCCTTCACATAAACAAACAAGATTTCCAGGAAGGCTGGGGTACCATGCAGCACCTGAGATGGTTATCTTCAGCAACAGCCACAACTAGTCCTAGTGGAAGAGAGAGATAGGATAGAGAGAAGGAGGGGAATGAAGGAGTGGGAGAAAGGAACTCTCTTTGCACAAAGGTGAAGGGTGGGGACATTCCACAGAGGAGTGACTTTCTCCATGATTACAGTGACACTTCAGATCACTCACAGCAATATTTCAGCTGGTGTTCAGTTCAAGTCCTAACTGGCACAGTTAGCATCAGCTCCACCAGGGAGTGCCCAGTCTCACAAGACTATTAATTAAATGTTCCAGGTTGTGCCTGTACTGTCACCAAGGGGCCATAACCTGAAGGTCCCCTCCAGGCTCCACTCAGATTTGGTCAGTTATTAGAACCATTCGCAGAGCCTCAGGAAACTCCTGGTTACCTTCTCTGGGTTGTTAGAAAGGAGAGGGGCTGGGTTTGGTGACATGCCTGGTGGCCCTTAATTCTACCACTTGGAAGACAGAGAGGGGCAGATCTTTGTAAGGATAAGGCCTGTCTGCTCTACATAGTGAGTTCCAGGGACTACATAATGAGATCCTGTCTCAAAAAAAACAAAAACAAAAAAAAACAAACAAACAAACAAAAAACAACCAAACAAACAAACAAAAAACAAAAACAACAACAACAAACAAGCTAACAACCAGGAAGTAGTAGAACAGCCAAGAGAAAACACACAGCATGAGGTCTGTAAGGGTCCAGAGCAGGAGCCTCCTGTCCTCAGAGCAGGCTGGTGCCTCTGTTCCTGTTCCTGAATATGTTCACCAACCCAGAAGCTCTCTGAACCTTTCCTGTTTGAATGGTGCTTCATAGTGTATGTAGCCTTATTATTGAACTATTGGCCAAGTCAACCTCCAGCCTTTCCACAGAGGTTAAGCTGAAATTTTGATCCTCTAGGTCAGCTACTGATAGCCAGCCCCCTTTTTCAGGCAATCTGATAGCCCTTCCTCATTAATGAACAAAGACCCTCTGTATTTGAGGAGATCTCAGGAAATAGAGAAAAGACCAGATATGTATTTCTTCTTATGAATCATCACATCCAGTGACCAAATATATATCAGTAAGTTGGAAAATCAAAAATTGGGGGATGGCCCTATTTGCAGTGGGCCACTGCACCCATGCTGTGTCCCAGTGTAGACCTCCAAAAACACTGTGACTACCATTGCCAGACTTCAGGCAAATAGATCTTGGGCTTCAATACCAGTTACCTGCTCAGTGACCTGGTTATTTACAAAATGAAAAGATTAGCCCCACATTTACCCTCTGGAAAGGGGAGGGGAGCATAAAACTAAGTTACTTATTAAAACCAACTGTCCCAGTTTCCTTGCCTGTAAAATGGAGATAATAATAAAATGTTATTTGCATTATTTTGTTTTATAAAATTTCTGTCTGTCCACTATGCAGAGGAAGTTCCTTCCCCTACTCCTCCTTCATCCTCTCCCTCCACCATCTAGCTCTCCCTTTATGATTTATCACTTTGTAAATTATCACATAATTTAAAAGTGCATTTGTTTTTCTTCCATTGGTCACTGGCACAGAGCTCCTGACCTAGGTACTGAGTAATAAAATACATGTTTCCTTCTGCTATCTGGTTCTTGTCTCAGGTTCCTGCCACGGAGCTGCTAGCCCTTTGGAATTTCCTGGGTGATAGGCATATCTCTTAATCTACTGAAGTAACTCTTGATAGGAACTTTATGGAAGATAGTCACCAGGAAGTTCAAGCTACAATTAGAAGATTAGGAGTTGGAGAAAGCTGAAAGGTGAGCCATAGGTTAAGTGCGCTTACCTGCCAGTAGCAGGATATGAATTCCAGTTCCCATGTGAAAAGCATCTTTGCCTGTGACCCCAGTGATGGAATCAGATGGGGACAGGAGATGCTAGGAGCTCCTGGCCATCAGCCTCGCTGAAAAGCTGCAAACGTTTAGGCTGAGAGTGAAGGATACCTGGCTGTCTTCTACAGGCACATACGCCAATGCACACCATGCAAACACAATTGTTTTAAAAGATTTGCCCCACTTCTACCCTCTGGAAAAGGGAGAGGAGCATAGTTAACTGTTGAAATTGCCTATATGACAAGGAAAGAAGAAAAAAAGTATGAAAATTAGAGGCAATTGAGGTTAGGTTAGGGACCATCTCCCATGCTGGAGGCAACATAGAGGCTTCAGTGCCCAGAACTCTCTAAACCATACCCTAAGTATTACTATATTTAGTTTCTCTATTTCCTTTTTTTTTTTTTTTTTTTAAAAAAAGTCTTCCTCTGTGGCAGACAGGCCTCTGACTTACAGTGTTTCCGCTTCAGCCTCCCAAGTACAGGTGACATTAGGCCAGTTTGGGCTGGGCGGGGGTGGCACACGCCTTTAATCCCAGCCCTAGGGAGGCAGAGGCAGGTGGATTTCTAAGTTCGAGGCCAGCCTGGTCTACAGAGTGAGTTCCAGGACAGCCAGGGCTGCACAGAGAAACTCTGTCTCAAAACAAAACAAAACAAAACCCACTGTATACAGTGATTCATTCTGTAATAAGCTGATGGTAACTAAGTGTACTCCTATGTTCTAAAGGCTGTTCTAGCCAGTGATTCAACTCAAAAAGGAGATCATAGGGACTGATTTTTAGCTGGTCAATCAGACACAGTTGACAATTTGGGACGCGTGATCGAGGTCTATAGTGGAGGTACAGACTTGTGGAACTGAGCCCCTAAAACATTCTCACAGGATTTGTGAGATAACTGGTTCGAACTTGAGGATACTTAGTGTCCAGTGGAGAACAGAGTATATACAAAGAAACCCATATACTTGGTCAAATGTGCACTAAAGTGTATAAAAAAAGTGTTACTTGCTTTTTCAAATTCCAGTAAGTCTGTTTTGAGGATTCAGTGAGCATATTTGTATGTTAAAGCACTTATCATTCAGAGAACTTAGCATATGTTTGCAATTTGTCTTAGACACATTAAATAAATGATCTTCTCCCTTCTGTCTGGTTTGTTTGCTTTTCAGACAGAGTCTTACTATGTAACTCTGGCTGCCCTTGAACTCACTATGTAGACCAGGCTGGCCTCACTAACACAGATAGTGTCAGATATTTTTGATGGGCCTGAGAGGAACAATGTAAAGAAGAAAAGGTTGTTTGGCAAGCTATGGGTTCAGGTTTCGTTAGCCTAGCTTCATTGTTTTGGGGCTTGTGGTCCAGAGGACACAGTGAAGCACCTCACAAGGACAAGAAGCAAAAAAGCTTGTGGAAAGGGCCAGATATCCAGGGTATATCCTCAGAGTGGCTCCAACAGGTCTCTAGTTTTCCTTCCCAGTCCAATAATCTAGGAGGGGATTAACCCACTGTCTACGTCCTCAAGATCAAGTGTTTCTCCTAAATCCTGCCAACTGGCAAACAAGCCTTTGCAGGACTGTAAAGGTAACTTTTATTTTTCTATAGTAATTGTAGTCTTATTTCCTTTGTCTGCTAACCTAGGCCTTCTCCTGGAAGCTTCTAGTCTCAATATAATCTAATCTAGGCCTAGAATGTTTTCAGCCTCTGAGACTTACTGCTGCATACCCTCACCCTTTCTAGTTCTTTCCAAGCTCTGGCTGGGTGGTTCAAGTCAGCTGCCCTGGCTCCACCTGATTCAATCTAGCTCCTTCTCTCTTGGCCTCTTCCGAGTCAGCAATTCATACTAACTTTGGCAATCTGTTCTAATCATCTGGCTGCTTCTCACTCTCTGACTCATTCTGTCTTCACCTGTGTCTAGCTTGTTCTCTTTTCAATCAGTCTCTCTATAACTCTCTGGGTAAAACTGCCTCCTTTTTCTCTCTGCACTGCCCCTCAAGTAGCTTTCCTTCTCCTCTCTCTTCTAATGACAGTGGGGCAAACCCTATTCTGTCAAAACTTTCTCAGATTTGTCACTTTGTCTGCCACTTGATTAGACATCACTTTCAAACAGGAGTGTTTCCTTCTACAAATTGACTTTACCTCCATTGTTTGAACTTAAAAGTATGTACTCAGGGCACGTGTGTCTTGAAGCCAAAGGTATTAAAGGTATGTGCTAAGGCTGAGACACACCACAACTAGAAACAAGAATTTCAGTAAATAACACAATCTTGGGGTTCACAGTGTGATCAAATACCCTGCGACACGGGACATTTCAGATCAAACTATAATCAGGAGCAAAGGCAGGTGATGCAATATGGAGAGAAAGTCAAAACAGTCCAGGGAATGGCCATGACTTGGATGAGGAGCATTAGTAGTTGTTGGGCTGCACCACCCTCTTTTGGATAAAGGCAAGCTCTTTTGGTTTGTGGAGTCAAGAGATAACCTTCTGGACCAACAGCATGTACTGATGCACTGGATTTAGCATTTGAGAAAGAGGTCAAGGGACACTTCTATACTTTTGACTCCTGAAGTCAGGGACACTTGGTCTTATTGCTAAATGACAAACTGTTCCATGATTGGTGAAATAAAGCTATGGCTTACAGCTATGTTTCATATTCTGCAGGTTGAATGGGCTCAGCTAGGTAATTCCTGTTGCTTCTATTCTTGCAAAGTGAGGCACTTGAGCTACATTCATATGGCTGGTTCTTGAGGCTGGTCCTTGTCTGGGAGCCCAGCAGAGACAGTCCATGACTTGTCACAGCAATCGCCTGCCCTTCTCTGGGTAGGAATTATTTATGAAGCTGAATTCCAGGAGATTCAGGTGGAAGCTCCACGAAGTTAGTGAGTTAGTCTTACACATATAAACTGTATTTTTTTTTTTTTTTTGGACTTCAACTCATTAAGACTCTAGTCACCTCTTGATTTAGGGAGGAAGGGGGCAAGAAACTGTTGACAGTTGTGCTTTCTTTCTTGCTTTCTTTTTCAAGACAGGGTTTCTCTGTGTAGCCCTGGCTGTCCTGGAACTCACTCTGTAGACCAGGCTGGCCTCAAACTTAGAAATCCGCCTGCCTCAGCCTCCCAAGTGCTGGGAATAAAGGCGTGCGCCACCACTACCCAGCCCCCGTTGTGCTTTCTGATTTATGATGCTAGTTAAGTAATAAAAGCATAGATATCATCTCTAGCCTTTCAAGTACTCCATGCAGCTTTAGAGACTTACATTAACGCCAAGAAAATCAAAACTCCTCAACATACACTCTGTGGTTTGCAGTCAGAGGTGGTAGAAGAGTGTGGAACTACAAAGACTGCAGAACTGGCAACAAAGCCACAAAATCACAGGCAATCTTGTGAAATATAAACACTCAGTGTAACTAGCAGTAAATACAATAGTGAAAACTAATGGGTTTTCTACTAAATTGAGTTTTTGAATATCAATATTGTACCTTAACACATGCTAATTGGTCTTTCAAGATAATGGATCTATTATTAAAAGTAAGGTTATTTTTAAAGAAGAAAAGCAACAATGATGATAAAAATTATTTTTAAAAAACAATTTTTTAAATTAAAATGACTCCACACTGATTATTTAAAACATTTTCCTTTGAATGATCACTTCCTGCAATTCCTTAAGGGATTTTTGAGTTTGCTCTTTAAGTGCTTCTACTTGTTTACTTGTGATCTCCTGTAATTCTTTATGGGATTTTTTTTGTTTCCTCTTTAAGGGCTTGTACCTCTTTACCTGTATTCTCCTGTATTTCTTTAAGGGAGTTATTCATGTCCTTCTTAAGTTCCTCTATCAGCATTGTGAGATATGATTTTTAGATCCAATTCTTCCTTTCCCAGTGTTTTGGGATATCCAGGACTTGCTGCAGTGGGAGTACTAGGTTCTGATGAAGCCAAGTAGTCTTGGTTTCTGTTGGTAGGATTCTTGCGTTTGCCTTTTGCCATCTCTTGATTTTTGGTGTTAGATATTCTTAGTGTCTCTGACTAGAGCTTGTCCTGTCCCTGCCGCCCTGCAAGTCCCCTGAGACTCCTGGGGCCTGTGCCTCCTGACTGGCTGCTCCTGTCTTAGAAACTCACCAGAGAGAAAATGGCGGCTCTCACCGGAGTCTCTGGGTTAAGGCACTCCCTGGAGGTAGGCCCTCCACTTGCAGGGAAGGGGCAGAGAAGATCGCTGATCCTCCTCTGTCACTCAGAAGCTGAGAGGATCCTGTCCCTGCTGCCCTGCAACTCCCCTGCGACTCGTGGGGCCTGTGCCTCCCGGCTGGCTGCTCCCATCTTAGAAACTCACCAGAGAGAAAAATGCTTGAATGATCACTTCATTTTCATACTTAAAAATATTGACTTAGATGGGTGTATCAATGTTCACCTATAATCCCTAATATTTGCAACACTGAGGCAAGAAATTTCAAGTTCAAGGCCAGCCTTAAAAATAGCTCAAGACTCCATCACAAAAATAAATAATAAGTAAATAGTGGTATTGGCTAGTTCTCAGTGGAGCAGTGATCCAGAGTTTGCCCTGTGCAAGCAACCATAGGAAAAGTGGGAGAAGGCACAGTGAGGAGCCAGTATTGATGGTAGCACAGTAGCCAGAGACCTCGAACCAGACCAAGGACTCGATGCAATGAACATTTGAAAGTGAAGATGTGTAGACAGAGGGATATACTGTGACACATACAGTGACATAATACAGCTTCTATTTTTCTAGGCTTTGTGTGTGTGTGTATGCATGTTACTTTGGGGGGAGGTTGCAAGAGCAAAGAGCAGATATGAGGAGACAGGAATTGAGTGGGACTGGGATGCATGATGTGAAATTCACCAAAAAAATCTATAAAAAGTTAAAATATTAATAATAGAAATAAATATAACAAAAGAAGGAAGAGAGAAAATATGTTGATGTAATTAATAGTGTTATAAATTTAAGAGCCATTTTTAGCATCTAGCCAGGAAGAACAAGACACATACACACACACACACATACACACACACACACACACACACACACACTTATTTATGTGCTTCATACACACAATTTTTTCATAATTATTGTTGCTATGCTTGTAAAATTGTGGGTCTAATTGTTTTTGTTATTGTTGTCTTAGTTTCCTTCATTAAGGATCTTTACACGTGTTTATAATATTTTAAAGACATTTGCTCACTGTGCTCTGGACATCCCAACCTCCCTGAGTCCTGAGAACATGCCACACTCAGTCTACTTCTGCACTAGCTGACTCCACCCCTTGCAGAGAACCTTCCCTGTCACTGCATAGCTCACTCTTCCAGATATTCTCCGCTAAACATTCCATTCCAGAATGCCCTCTGTAGCATCTGTATATAAAGAGGTCTGTCCTGTTATTACTTACTGTCTCCTTTAATAATTACAGGATCTCCTGGTTAAAATGTTTGTTTTACATGTTCTGTACCTACCTCTTTCATGAGACTGTGGTGCTGAAAGATCGCTGTGTTTGTTTTCTTGTGTTGTGCCCTGTTGGGAGCAGAGCCACCTTAAGCACACTAGATGAGCACTCTCCTGCTGACCCACAGCTCCAAGCCCCATATGCATGGTTTTGAGCACTTTATTCTCAACATTGGGCACATTCTATGATAGATAACAGAGACATCATAAACATTGGGAAATATGGTAATCCTTGAATTCTTGATATAGTGCATTTCTGGGCATCACATCTCCAGGAGACCCTTGAAAATGCTAAGGGCTAATTCTGTGAAAAACATTCAGTAAGTGAACTGAAGGAGCCAACAGGGGGTCAGATACTCTGGAAGAACTGAGTGAGAGAGTATTCCTAAACAGACACCGACTTCCCAGCAGAGGGAGCTTTGCTATTTAATCTACAAACACTCATTTTTTTCTCTTTATTACCACAGGTTACTTTGCTCCATGATTTCGTGTGAGGGTTGGAGGGGGAGAATTGATACTTTAAGAGCCAGAGTGAGATCTATGCAAGTTGGTGCTCTGCAATGGCTAGAAAAGGAGAAACAGTAGACTGCTTGATGTAGTTAAATTGTTATTCAGAAGAAGAACCAGGTATTCAGAAGACTCCCATGTACTTGTTTATTTAGAACTCCGCTGAACTGTATATTTAATAATTGCCACTTTGCATTAACTCTGATATGTTGTTCCTTCTGAAATTAGTTTTAATAAATGATGCCATGCTGCAGCTTACTAAACTCAGTGGCCTTTTATTTTTTAAAGGGCAGCTAGAACTGTGTACATTTTATAGTTGACAGGATGTGATGGTCTAATATTAGTATGTTCAACAAATGCACTTGGGAGCATCACACTGAGCAAGTGCTTAAAGCAGTGTCTCAAAACAATGAACAGCAAAACCCCAGTGCCAGCAAGGCCTGGTGTAGCCGCAAGGCAGTGGGTGTGCTCTGCGTTGGAAGGTTCCGGGCTGCTCTTGCATTTTACATTGCTCAATATAACGTGGGTGAAGATTACTGCATGACTCCTTGGGCCTTGAAGGATGTTAAGTTTGGAGAATCTGCTAGTATAAATACAACCACTGAAATGGCGAGAGATTCTACAGTGGAGAGAGGCACTTGGAAAAGCAAGGACATGCCATGTCTTCCAGATGATGGTCCAGGTAACACTGTGTAGGCTGTGATGAGTCACCCACCTGAATTTCCTAACACTCAAAATCATAAACAGTAAGATGGATTTCATTTTAAGACCCTGGGGCTGGAGAGATGGCTCAATGGCTAAGAGTACCAACTGCTCTTCCGAAGGTCCTGAGTTCAAATCCCAGCAACCACATGGTGGCTCATAACCATCTGTAATGAGATCTGACGCCCTCTTCTGTAGTGTCTGAAGATAGCTACAGTGTACTTACATATAATAAATAAATCTTTAAAAAACAAAACAAAAAACAAAAACAAAAACAAAGACCCTGAATTTTAAAGTAGTTTATTACACCGTAATAAATGAGAAAGCTACAGAGTTAGAAGTTAGCTCCTAGACACTCTTCTCAAACTTTCCGCAGTTTGGAACTAATGCTCTCCTTCAAATAGCCCTTGACGCTATGAGCCGTGGAGATATGACCCAACTTTTCTTGCACTAATAAAGCATTGCAATGCTGTGGGAAGTTAGAGTTTAATGACAAATTCCCCTTGGGTCATTTACCTCAAACACATTTTTATTGGTGACTGTTTCTGTTCAGTGTCACTGAGTGTCAGTTTGACTCCTAAGCTGATGTAAAGCCTCAGGACTGCCAACAGAATTGCATCCAGCAATCTCTAATAGTTCTCCTTGCCTAGTCATGGCGCTTCCTTAACCGAGCCACCTCCAGTGACTTACTTACTCAAGGCCATAACAAATGAATGATCTGAATCTGACAAATTTCAGAGCTGCCAGAGTCGAGGCACTCTCTTGAGAATTGCCACTCAGAACAGTCAACTCAGTGACCAAGCAGGATATCCTCAGTGTGAACAGCAGTTTCTCAACAGGAAGTGTAAAAACCAGGAACATTGCAAAGGGAGGGCCAGAACCCAGAGATAGTTATATCCGGTGAAGTGTGAGAAGAAAACAAGCCACTTCAGGAAGGGAAGCTATTTCAGAAGCCAAGTGTAGAAAGAGAAAATGACTGAATAAACCACAGATCACAAAGCTAAACATAAACAGGAATTTGTGATTCTGCTTTTCCTAATATTATATGATCTTTTGAAAAATATTTTCCTCTATTGCTCCATGAAATGTGTGTATGTGTATATGTGTTAATAGTTTAAAATAAGCCACATTATACCATTAATTCCTATTATTCTTATTCTGTAGAATGCTGAATCTGTGCATGAAATTTAATAACTATATTTATTTAAACTTCTCTCAGCAAGCCAACATAGTACTTTCACCTCTGTGACCTACAGAGTTTTTTAAATAGTTCCCTAAAACTGAGAAAACTGGAACATCTTTTGTAGCCCCTGACTAGTACGTGAGGCCTTCTGCAGAGACTAACAGAGATTTATAACACCTTTTACAAGTCATAGTGCAAATCCATCTGCCGACCCAGAGGTAGTCCTTCTCCTTCAGAATCTAACCTCACATGAGTCTACTGATGTGTTCAGTCAGACAGTGGCCAACTCCATCCTACCTAGAATTCAGAGGAGTATTCATTTTGGGATTGAAGTATATAACACTTCAGAGACATAAACCCAGGAAGAAAACTATGGAATGAACTATTCCCAAGGAAAAGCAAGCTACAGAGAAGAGTTGGTGGAGGACAAACTCAGCCTGTCCTATGCTCTGTAGTCAATAGCTTTGCTGTAGGGAGAAAGACCATTATTCTTTGCAGCAAGAACATATGTCCATTGTTAATTGATCATTGTAAAAGGACTTTGATTAGCATTGTCTGGGCAAACCCCCTTCTAAGGTTGGGTAGCCCCTTCTGAGACCTCCAGATTTTTTCTATGACTCCCAGTAGCAGACAATGCCAAAATGCAAACAATGCCAAAAACGTTTTGGCACACTACAGATCTTCATTTGAAGTTAGACAATTACTATTGGGTTGTCCTCAAATATTGAATTCACATCAGATCAGTAATGCAAAGAGGCACGTCAGAGTGTGACCTCCTTTCTTTTCAGAGTGTAACAGAAGTAACTTAAAGTAACTGCAGGAGTTAAGAGATGTCATCACAAGGCCATCTCCCCAGTCCCCAGGAGTGAGATGTTATCACAAGGCCATCTCCCCAGTCCCCAGGAGTGAGATGCCATCAAAGGGCCATCTCCCTAGTCCCCAGCTTTTCTACACACAGTACCTGAGTGTGTTCCCACTTCCCTTTCTGACACTTGGGTAAGAGATCATCAACTTTTACCTCCTTCTGAAGATGCAAATGTCCCTGGGGAAGGAACGGGAACTGATTCTATATCTCTGTACTCAGAACAGAAAATAGGGAGGAAGTAGGGCCCAGGAAATGGGTGTTTAAAGCATGAAGGCTGAGTACACATGGGACAGTAGGTTTGTTGGTTACTAGGTCAGTCACAAGTTTGAAGAAAAAGGTGCTGAAATGAGAATCCTCTAGGAGAGAAATCATGGCCAAATGAAGAGGAGCAAGGGCAGTGAGGGATGCTGGACAAGGGACCGTCGAAAGTGGCAAAAAGACACCAGAAGTTGGGGCTTAGAGAATTTCCTAAGGTGACTGTGGCCCAGCCCATCCTGAGCTGTGGGGAGAGAGCATGAGAGAGTGTTTGCTTTCGGTTGTCAGGGTCCAGGGTTACAGAAACCATGGCCCTGGCCATTCACATGATGCTGGATTTCATCACTGATTTGAAGGTAAAGTTGTATCTTTGGCCCATGGAAAGTTTTTCCAGGACCAGTCACATGTGATCACACCAAGAGTCAGACTGCCTTTTGTTAGGGAGACTGCTGAAGCAACATACTAGTTTCTGTTATCTTCTTCTATGTTTCCTACAGTCAGCATGACGTGACAAATTTCCTCGAAAGAACAAGAAAAAGGTGCAATCCAAAATTCAAAGAATTCTCAAAATGTGCTTCATTGCCTGTAACTGTGATCTGTGATGTATATATGATTTATGAGTATATAGTAGATGTCAAGTTGTCAGGACTAGAACTGTCACTGCTGATTAAATATGGGTACTGAGCAGTAGTGTTTGTTTCTTATGTATTTTTAAAAGACTTTCTCCCTAAAGCAAAGTGGAAAGTAGAAGTTTTCATATCAAATATAATTTCTCAAATATGAGGAAAAAGTTTAGACTTTGGAGTAAGTGCAATCAGTCTTTGGGGTGGAGGGTGTTGTTTTGTGTTGTTTTGTGTTGTTTTGTTTTGTTCAAGACAGCATGTTATCATGCAGCTCTGGCCATCCTGAAATTCACTATATTCACCAGGCTAATCTCTAACTCACCGAGACCCAGCTGTGGTCAGTACTTCTAATGTTAGATTATGAACTAAAATTCTGATGTTTAAAACTCCTTTTTATCATTGAGGGTGTGTGCGTGCGTGCGTGTGTGTGTGTGTGTGTGCATGTGTGTGTGTGTGTGTGTGTGTGTGTGTGTGTGTTCATGTGTATGAGTCCAGGTGTATATGTTGAGGTTAAAGGACAACCTTATGGTTTTGCCGGTACATATGTCAGACTAGCTGGGCTATGACCTTCCACGGCTTCTCCTGACTCTGCTTTCCATCTTTGCATAGGAGAACTAGGACTACAGATGTTTACCTACTGTGCTGTGCCCAGCTTTACATGGGTTCAGGCTATATGAACTCTGGTCCTCACACTTGCATGGCACTTTCTTACTGAGCTGTCTCCCCAACATTTAAGTGTCCTTGGAAGGCAGAGGCAGATGGATCTCTGAGTTTGAGACCAGCCTGGGTCTACAAAGCAAGTTCCAGGACAGCCAGGGCTACACAGAGAAATCCTGTCTGGAAAAACAAAAATACAAACAAAAACAATAGTATTGCTTGGAAAGCATATTTAGAAAAAGAAGTCCAGCCAGGCAGTGGTGGTGCATGCCTTTAATCCCAGCACTTGGGAGGCAGAGGCAGGTGAATCTCTGAGTTAGAGGCCAGCCTGGTCTACAGAGTGAGTTCCAGGACAGCCAGGGCTACACAGAGAAACCCTGTCTTAAAAAAAAAAAAACAAAACAACAACAACAACAGAAAAAGAAGTCCAATCAGAATGTGATGGGATTCTGAAGCCAACAGTCCAGCAGGTATCAGAACATGGTAAGGGAAGCCCTTGAGTGGCTAGGTTCTTTTGTGGAGATCCCCAAGATCCTGCCTTCCTGACTACAGCTCTCAGACTCTTCATTCACTTCAGCCAAAGCAATGCTACAGATTTAACACAGAAATAGATAATTTATAGTTGTCTTCTTTTTTGCCAGACACTAAGTACATTTCCAAAACTTTAATATAATTCCCATCTTTTATTGCATTTACGAGGGGTGGGGAGGATACATGACATTTTCATGACCAGTGTTGTTTATATTTAAAGTATGTGTAGTTGCTATTTTAACTGAACTGAACACATCAAAACATCTCAGTTTTATTTTGTAACATAGCACATTTTAGTAAATATACACCACATAAAAACATTTAAAGTCCTCAAAATTTTTAAATGGTATAAAGGGGTCCTCTTATACCTAAATGTTTGGAGTTGGTACATACATCTTCCTAGTTGGTTTGCCTCAGGTTAATACTTTAAACTTTGCAGCCATATACTGTGGTTTGAATGTAGTTTAAGGATTTGTATTTTTAAAAAGTTTTGTCCTCAGTATGACTGTGGTGAGGTAATGGGCCTGGTGAATAGTGATCAGGTCATTAGGACCACTAATATTGGAAGAGATAAAGGGATCTCTCATGTAATTCCCTAAGATTTTGCAAGAATCACCTATGAGAGCAGATAACCCCTGACCTCCTCCTGTTTTCCTATTTTGAGATGTGACCTTTCTTTCACATGTTCCTACCAATGTCATCCACCATGTAGGGGCCCAAATGGGACTCTCTGTAGAGCCTGTTCCATGTTGCTTGGACCTTTAGCATCTCTCAGACTAGGAGCTAAATAGAACTATTTTTGTTTACAGTTAGCTATCCTATACAGTTCCTTAGAGTGATGAAAAGTAGACTTATACCCATTCCTTCAGCTTAGGAATCCTGCTGCCTGCACTCTGCCCTCCACCTCCCAACAGCATGAAGAAAGTTATGAAAACTATGCAATGATTGGCACAACACAGGAAGCCACCAGTCTCTGTGTTTTACCAACCATAAGCAATGGTTCTGCCCGAAAAGAACAGGTCTCCCACCACCACACCATCTCCGAGAGCCTAGGTCTTTCCTCTCCACTTGTAAACTGTCTTCCTTGAATATTTGAGAACTCCTTCTTCCACACAGAAGTCCATTCTACTTGAAGGAGAACCATGGGGCTTAGCACTGTACCTAGTACACGAATTAAGATAGCAGTAGTCCTCAAAAATTTGGAAGAACACAAGGAAAGGTTTTATTATAGCAGCAGGAAGGAAACAGATCCCCAACCTAAGGAGATGGTGCTTCAAATATTTTGATTTTTTTCCAGTGTCTAGAGTATCAGGTTCACTTATGCAGAAGGATAAGTACAAAGCCACATGAATCTGGTTTTAATAAATCTGCAAAACCAGTTTAAATAAGACCTGGTTAGCACATTGTGAAGAGTGCCAGTGGGTGGTCATGTCATCAGAAATGCTTGGAATGTACTTAGATGTCTCTTTTTAGTGATAAGAAGTTCTGAGAATCAGAGAAGCCAGATACAGGGAATTTCCAGGTCTCTGAGGCTAAACACAAGAATGCCAACTCTACATGCTTTGATCATATTCCTTTGAAATGGGTGCCTCCTCAAGCCTTCGTTCTTCTCTCTTGCCACTTTTATAAATGGAATTGTGTCTCCCTACTACATCCCTAACTCAGACATTAAAGTGTTAGCCCTACTTCTACAGACAGGTGAACTTCAACCCAGTAAGTCTGGTGCTCTTTTAAGAATGGGAAGTTCAGGGCTAGAGAGATGGTTAAGCGGGTAAGAACACCAACTGTTCTGTCCTGAGTTCAAATCCCAGCAACCACATGGTGGCTCACAACCACCCGTAATGAGATCTGACACCCTCTTCTGGTGGAGTCAGATAAATCTTTGGGCAGGGTCTACTGGAGCAAGTGGGCTGACTGTAGCGAGCAGAGGTCCTAAAAGTCAATTCCCAACAACCAGATGAAGGCTCACAACTATCTGGACAGCTACAGTGTGTACTCATATACATAAAATAAATAAATACATCTTTTCAAAAAAATTGGAAATTCAGACCTACCAACACATACAGAGAAAGATGATGTGAAGATGCAAAAGGAACAGATGTGACTGTCAAGACAGGGTCTTCAAGCCAGTGAAATGGGTCTGAAATCCTTCCTTGCAGACAGCCTGGTTTTGGATTTCTCTCCTTTAGAATAGACATGGGGATTTTCTGTTTTTAAGCCACTCAGCCCATGGGACTTGTACCCTCCAAAAACATTCCTTCAGGTTTCCAGATTCAGCCAAATTTTCCGTCAAAAGAGAGAACTCTCTGTAAGAAGAGAAAAATCTCAGGAGCTCTTTGCTTTGGTGAGTGAGGTCTAGTGGCAAAAGCATTCCTCTCATTGCAGCTCTGACAACTATTCAGCTCTCACCACTCAGGGTTGCAGCTCTGACAAGGCTTCAGCCTCTCACCACTCAGGAGAGTCTTCGTCCACCTAAGACTTAGGATGTCTTACGCAAGAATAAAGAGAAGTGTGGCCACTCTTCCACAGAAACTAGAAGGCTGACCTGGAATGCACAAAGGCCAGACTTTCCAATTCTGTATATATAGCGTTCCTTGGGAGCCTCCTTCTCAGGGACTGCTGCTCAGGATAGCCAGAACCTGATCCCTATGCATGTCTGGCCCACACATGTCCTGAAACACGTAGTCACCAACAGTGTGGACTTCCTGAGGACTTTAATGCTGCTTCAGACCTTGACTGAATCAACAGCTGTTCTCTCTCCTTCTCTGCCTACACCCTCTTCTGCTCCCACCTGTTGGCCCCCAACACACACACACCGACAACTCTTGCTCCAAACGGTATTTTAACGCTGATTCTTTTTTTCTTAAAGCTTTATTTTATTGTATGTGCATTAGTGTTTGACTGCATGTTTGTGTGAGAATGTCAGATCCCCTGGAACTGGAGTTGCAGACAGTTGTTGTGAGCTGCCATGTGGGTGCTGAGAATTGAACCTGGATCCTCTGGAAGAGCAAAGAGTGCTCGTAACCACTGAGTCATCACTCCAGCCTCTACAGCTGATTCTTAAAGAGCAAATCATTAAATGTGTGCGCATATGTGTAAGTACTTAGGGCAGCTTTAGCTACTAATGCCCCTGAGATCAACTTTTAACCCATTTATTATAATGAAGACCCAAAAAGGGCAGGTACTGAGTGGCTGCTGGGTGAGCGCGCAGTGCAGCTGAGCTTCCTTTTGATCACTTTTCATCACAGGATAAACTAGGAAAGTGTGGAGCATCTCCCAAATATAGGAATCCTCCCCTTTATTATGTACATTTATCATTTTCCATTTCCAATTGCTAAGCTTGAGTATTCTTTTTGTATAGACACGTGTGTGATATGTACATACATGTGTTATGTACATATGTGTTTATGCATTGTGCACATGCATGTCTTCAGAGCATGTGGAAGTCTGTGAGTCTTCCTCCATAACTCTGAACTTTATATGTTGAAGCTGGGTCTCTCACTGAACACAGATTATACTCTTGACTAATCTAGTTAACCAGCTTACTTCAGGGAGCCCTGTTTCTATCCGCCCTCCTCCTCCAATTACAAGAGGGCTGCTGTACCCGTGCAGCTTCTGTGTGGCCTCTAATATCTGAGCACCAGTTCCCATGCTTGCCTGGTGAGCACATTTCTATTTTGAGACCTTTGAGGCTGAGTTGTTAAAGTGTATGCAAGGTGAGCAAACATGTGCTTGGCAGGTGCTCTTCTCACTCCTCATGGAGGAGGTGCAAAGCAGCTTTCAGTTTTTAGCATGGAAGGGCAACAGCTTGGTTATTTTATTGACTCCATTTTTCACACTCAATCACTTGCCTTTTATAAAGATATCAGTCCTAATGGGTTGTGTGTGTGTGTGTGTGTGTGTGTGTGTGTGTGTGTATGTGTGTGTGTGTGTGTTGAGGAATCAATCAGTTAAAAGCGTGTGATAATTATATTAATTGTAATGGGTTTTTTTTTATGGTGGTGGTAGTAGTAGTGTATGTATAGAACAAATCTGTGGCAACTTTTTTTTTTAATTTGTTTTGTTTTGTTTTGTTTTTCAAGACATATCTGACTGTTCTGGAACTCACTTTGTAGATTAGGCTGGCCTCAAACCCACTGAAGTCTGCCTGCCTCTGCGTCCTGAGTGCTGGGATTAAAGAAGTGTATTACCATGCCTAGCTAAGCCTGGGCAACTTTTTAAACCTTTTGTGAGCCTCACTGTTCTCTGTGTACTGGGGTTAAGATCTTATTAATGAGTAAGTCAATTCTTGCAAAGTGCAATCAATACTCAGGATGCCTGGAAAGTGCTCATTCAATTTAAAGCCTCAAGACAAATATGACTGACAAGTATCTCCTGCATGATCCTGAGGGCTCAACATAGGGGTGAGTACTTGGCTTTATGACACAAAGTATCTGCATGTCTCCTCTCTCTGTCTCTGACTTTCTCTGTCTCTGTGTTTCTGTGTCTCTCTGTCTCTCTGTCTCTCTGTCTCTGTCTCTGTCTCTGTCTCTCTCTCTCTCTCTATCTCTCTCTCTCTGAGTGTGTGTGTGTGTGTGTGTGTGTGTGTGTGTGTGTGTGTGTGTGGTGTACATACATGCCTTAACCAAGGCTTCTCTTCCTTTTTCCCTCTTGCTGTGACCCCAGGCTAATCTAAAGAAATTCCTGTTTCTATGACTAGAACTACATCAGTCATGTACAAAGTATTTCTTTAAAGCTATGCAAGCAAGTTCAGACAAGTCATATTTCCTAGACTTGGTGGTTAAGACAGCACTTTCCACCAGCTTCCTTCCTCCATCTCTTGCCCATCAGCCCTCTCCAAATGTATGAAACCAACAGAGATAGGAAGGAGATGTTGAATGGGATAAACTGAGCCACTCATCACAGACAGCATCTGTCTTCATGCTTGCCCAATGTAATTTCAGGCTTCTGTTTTATTTGGCTTAGTCCAGAAAACATTCAGCAGTTTGTACTTTACCATCCCTGTGACCCTTTATGAGGTCTATGCTGTAGTCATTTTTTAAAACCCATTACAATTAATATAATTATCACACATTTTTAACTGATTGACCCCTCAACAGACACACAGACACACACAGACACACAGACACACACAGACACACACACAGACACACACACACACAGACACACACACACACAGACACACACACACAG
>NW_022196901.1:24464458-24474263 GCF_008632895.1 Mastomys coucha | reverse complement strand
ACACACACACACCCACACAGACACACACACACACACACACACACACACACACACACCCCACTATGATTGATATCTTTATAACCAGCAAGTGATGAAGGAAACAGATGGAGACAATAAATAACTGAACTCTGGCCTTTCCACAGTCTCTACACTCTACCACCACAGCTCTCAGTGCTCTCTAGTGGGGGGTTTCCTTTTTAAATTTTCTTCCAAAATATTTTCTGAGAAGTAAAAGCAGAAATTGTCCTGTGTGCCCAGAAAATCCACTCCCTCCACTGTGTTACACGCTGAGTGTTTTCTGAATGGAAATGATAGTATATGCCTCTCTGCCTCTACAGCAAGATGGCTCTCTATTCATTCATCTCTCCATGAATTTGTCTATGCAACAAACTCTGCCTAAGCAAGTTCCTACCTGATGTGGACCCATCCACAGTCTATGAGTCACATGTACCCCAGGATAGCTAAGCCAGTGGCCCAACACGAAGTTCACGACCTTAAAGCATAAGGGTGAGGGGTAGGGTTGAAACGGGGTTTCTTTTTCTTTTTTAACTTTTTCCTTTTTTTCTTTTTCTTTTATTTTTTTCTTAGATTTATTGATTTTATGTATGAGTGCTCTATCAGTATGTACACCTGCATGCCAGAAGAGGGCCTCAGATCCCATTATAGATGGTTGTGAGCCACAATGTGGTTGCTAGGAATTGAACTCAAGACCTTTGAAAGAGCAGATGGTAGGTGCTCTTAACTGCTGAGCCATCTCTTCAGCCCTGAGACAGGGTTTCTTTGTGTAGCCCTGATTGCCCTGAAACTCACTCTGTAGACCAGGCCTTAAACTAAGAGATCCACCTGCCTCCCAAGTGCTGGGACTAAAAATGTGTGTTACCATTGTCTGGAATTTTTTTTCACTTTTTTTGATAACTCAATTGTTTTCAAATATGAACTTTGTAGATGACAATAGCATATTGCAATGTCATAGGCTAAAGACACTGAGAATAAAAAGGCAATGTGTTTAATATTGGCGATGAATATAAAGTACTAATAATAATGGTTGGCATTTGCTGGGCCTTTCACTACTCCATATACTATGTATATCAACTGTCAACTTCACCACAGTCTTGTGATCTATGTATAATCTTCACCTACTAGAGGAGAAACCTGAGGCTCAGAGACAGTAAGAAGCTTAGGATGGAGCCAAGGATCAAACCCAAGTAGTTCCAAAACTAGGCATCAATGTGAGAAACAAAAACAACTAGAAAAGTACATTCAAAACACAGAACAATGATTGAAAATTGAGGGCAGTCCATGGCTATGAGTCAAGGGGGTTGTGACCACGTGTGCCAGTATCTAGGACTCAGGGAGGTTATCTTGTCGTCTCAGTGGGTGTGTGGTTCTTGGCTTATAAGTTATCAGTATGGTCTGGAGTGGTAAACTGGGTATTTGAGAGGCAGAGATGACTGAATGTCTGGAAAGGGTCAGCAGGGTAGTAACAGCATAATACTGGTGGGAATCCAAGAATTGTTATGTCTCATGAGGATATAAATTCAAGGGTTTTGTTCATTCATTCATTTGATAAAAATCTGAAATGTACCCATTCTCTTCCTAATAACTTCCCTAGACATTTAGGATACTTAATGAATACAACAGAAAAAATATTCTTGTAATCATGGAGGTTGTGTTCTTGAGAGTGAGACAAGTAATAAAATGAGCATAATAAATAAATATACTACATATTAAGTCAGACTGTAATCTCAGCATTCAGGAGGTGTAGGCAGGAGAGTTTTGAGTTCAAGGCCAGCCTAGGAGACATACATGATTCTGCCTCAAGAACAACAGTAACAAAAAATAAGTTAGAAGATGATAAGCAGTATTAAAAAGACATCAGGCAGTAGCTAAAGGAGGTCAGACTAACCAGGGCTTAAGTCCTAAGGCAAGAGATGCCTGTTTTGTCAGCTGATACACAGCAAGCAGAGGGAAGATCAGAAAGGATGTCTGAATGACACATGGAAGGCTGTGAGGACTTTGCAATGCAGAGGACAGTGGTAATAAAGGTACTGAAACAAATTGATCATGGACATATTTCAAAGTCCACAGATGTGCTGATTGGCAAGGTGGATGTCAGAGGAGGGGCATCTAGGCAGCTCAGTGGTCTGTGGGCATCAACGAAGGATGGAGATGTGGGAGATTTCCCTGAGATGGTTTAGATCTAGCAGGTTAAAGAAGCTGTTAGATGAGACTCCTAACAATGGGAGTGAGGGTTGCCATGCCCAGCCATGATAGAAGGGTTTGTAGCCAGTCTTTTTATTTTGTTAGGCCATGTTGAATGGATATCCACAGGAGGCCTGCTTCTTTTTGGTAGGAAGTGAGAGGAAAAGTTGATCTAGCAGATAGGGGGTGTGAGAAGGGATTGGGAGCAGTGGAGGGAAGGGAAACTATGGGCAGGATGTAATTTATGAGACGAGAATAAAAGATTTAAAAAAAAAGAGGCTATTAGACATTAAGGTAGAGAGGGAAAGTCAACTTAGAAATGTGGGCTGGTGGGCTGGAGAGATGGCTTAGTGGTTAAGAGCGCTGACTACTCTACTAAAGGTCATGAGTTCAAATCCCAGCAACCACATGGTGGCTCACAGCTATCTGTAATGAGATCTGATGCCCTCTTCTGGGATATCTGATGATAGCTACAGTGTACTTACATATAATAAGTAAATAAATCTTTTTTTAAAAAAAAGGAAAAGAAATGTGAGCTGGTATGTAAAAGAGAAGTCTGGGCCAGGAATCCTTGAAACTAAAAAAATTGCAAGAAAAGATGATATCTTAGCTAGGGTTTCCTTGCTGTGAAGAGACACCATGACCAAGGCAACTCTTACAGGATAGGAGACAACATTTAATTGGGACTTGCTACAGCATTTTCTCTGTCCAATCACATTAGGGCAGTGACAGGCCTGCAATTGGGCAGGAATAGAGAGGTGGAGCTAGAGTTGAAGGAGGAAAAAGGTCAGAGGAGCAGGAGGAGAGAGAGGTCTCTCATCATGGAGACAGATGATAAGGACCAGCCAGACTCCACGAGGTTATACAACCAAGCAAAGGTTCTTACAAAATAAATTAATTGGGTTAGAATATTGTCTTTATTATTTGGTTCTGAAATTATTGTATTGGCATCTTATAAATTGTGATTTTATTATTATATGAATCTGATTGGATATTAAGGCGTTAAAAGTTGTGCTTCACTTATCGGGTCTTAGGCACTATTTAGATGAATGATTGTGGGGGTGTGTAAAGAGTTGCACGTGAGCGAGATGATTTTAATAGCTGGGAGAGAATAATAAGAGCCTGCTCCTGCCGGGATGTGATGATGCTGGTAATATCGGCTCAAGAACGTGGCCCGGCAGGAAAGCGAGTTTGCAGGGTGGATTCATTTTTTAAATTACCGCAACAAGGACTGGCTTACAGTTTCAGAAGTTCATTATCACAAGATCATTATCATCCTGGAAGGAAGCATAACAATGCGCAGGAAGACATGATGCTGGAGGAACTGAGAGTCCTACATCTTGATCCCAAGACAACCAGGAGGACACTGTTCCTCACTGGGCGGAGCTTAAGCGTAGGACCTCAAAACCCACCCCCACAGTGAAGCACTTCCTCCAACAAGATCGCATCTTTAATAGTGCCACTCCCCGTCAGCCAAATATATTCAAACCACCACAGATAGGGTGAGGCAGAGAAAAAAAGGTTGAAGAGGCAGGGAGGGATCTGGGGCTCAGCTTCCTCCACTATGCAAGCCTTCCTCAACCAGAGCTGCCACTGAGGAAATGGGAAGGGCATTGCCTTCCCTTCCCAAGACTCAGGCTTTAGCACTGGGTGCTGGAGATTCCCCAGAGGCAAAGCCTTAGCATGATGACATCAGGCCTTGAAAGGAGATCATTAGTAATGAATAAGCACAACTGGGCAGGAAAACCAGGGAGTAGAGAGAACCAGGGGATTCTTGGTTTCAAATTAGTAATTGGCCTCATCCTGAGCAGTTCTGCTGCTTGTAAGACAATCTTTGCCCCAACTGGCAGAGTATGATGGGAAAGGCTGGGGCACTTGTCTGTAGATGACTCAGCCCACCTCAGGTGCTTTAAAAGACATTTCCCTGAAGTCCCCCACCCCAACACTTCTTCAAAGACCCAGGAAATAAAAGTTACCCTTCACGATGTTGGGATTTGGATGAATCCTTTCATACCCCAGACCTGCCATCGGGCCCATAAACATCCATTAGGTTTAAGTGGAATGAAGGTACAAGTCATAAGATGCAACATAGCAGGGAGGTGGGGTGAAAAAGGCTAGAGATGCAGTGCAAAAGACAAACCAGCATATAAACAACAAATAGAATGTACTCTGGGAGATACACTGGGGAATACAAAGAGTCTATAAGTGGATGCCAGGGCCCAACACATGAACCACGTGAACAAGGGTAAGCCAACCTCCTAAGCTCTACTGTAAGGGGAAAGGCAGAGCAGAAGCTCAGAAACCACTCAGGGAGTTCACTGGATCCAAACCGGAAACAATAAGTCTACAGAGGCTGAGGGTGAAGCTCAGTGGGTAAAATGCCTACATAGTTTATACAAAATCCTGGATTTGATCCCTGGCACTACAAGATCTAGTGGCTCACACCTTTAATCTCAACACTCTCAAATTATAAGCAGAAGAATCTAGAACTCAAGGTCTTCCTTAGCTTCATAGAGAATTAAAGACCACCAGGGCTATACAAGAGTCTGTCTCAACCTAGCAGTGGTGCCAAATGCCTACAACCCCAACATGTGGGGGACAGAGGCAAATGGATCTCTGCAAGTTCAAGGCCAAACTGGTCTTGAGCTAGTTCCAGGACAGGACAGCTGGGACTACACAGAGAAACCCTGTCTCAAAAAAAAAAAAAAAATGTATCCCGCAACAGCTATCTAATTGGACTTATAGCCCTTGAATTGAATTGGAGAGAATTCATGCCTGGTACTGTAAACCTAGCCAATTACCTGAGGCTGGAGAGGTTGTAGGCCCTAGAGGATAACCTACTACTGTTACTTTCCTAATCAATATTGTTTCTGGCTTCATTCCGAATACTGATGCGTATACCTACAAGATAAGTGCACCTGTCACTTCTCATCAGAGAAGCTTCTATTATCACCATAGACGCTACTACAGAAATCCACAAATGGTCAAACACAGAGGATAAAGGACAAAGGAGGCTCGGCCCCAAGTGATGTATATCAACAATGCAACCTATACCTAAGAAACATTGCAGAAGAAGAGTTGAAAGATTATAAGAGCAAGAAGGCCAGGACATCCTGCTGCTACATATAGTGCCTTCTAGCTAGACATGACAGGGAAACAGTACCCATGAAATCTCAGAACTATGGATGCCTAGGCAAGACCTGCATAATGACACCACCAATTGGCATGTCAATGTAGACAGGGAAAATTTCAAAAGCCCCTACCCCTAGATAAAGAGCCTCAGACAATCAACAGCTGAAAGGGAATTAGTCTGCTCCAAAGCCAAATCTCTATCAAGATTAGCTAATCCCAAGTGAACGTCCCTAAATGTGTACATAAAAGCAACACCAAATTGTCTACTGAGGGTGTGGGGGCAGGGGAAGTGTGGCTCTTAGAATCTTTCCATCCCTTTTTCTGCATGTGTGATTATAACAATAATACTTAAAGAAAAAGATTAGAGGTAGGGACACAGGAGGAGTTACATGAAGAGAGTGAGTGATAGAAACAATAGAAATACTATACTCATGTATAAAATTCAAAAAAATAATTTAAAAAAGTCTGGGTCTAGAGAGATGGCTTAGTAGGCAAGGGCAGAGGACCTGAGTTGGGTTCCCAGAACCTAAATGTTGATTCACAGTCACCGATAACTCTAGTCTCAGAGGATCTGACTTCCTCTTCTGACTTCAATGGATGTTGGGGACTCACAGAGAAACACTAAGAGGACCAGCAATGTTATTCATTTAAGAGTATCTCCTCGGGCTAGCGAGATGGCTCAGCGGGTAAGAGCACTGACTGCTCTTCTGAAGGTTGCGAGTTCAAATCCCAGCAACCCCATGGTGGCTCACAACCACCCGATCATGAGATTTGATGCCCTCTTCAGGTGTGTCTAAAGACAGCTACAGTGTACTTATATATAATAATAAATAAATCTAAAAAAAAAAAAAAAGAGTATCTCCTCAATGGGGGAGATAAAGTTTAAAAAAAAATTAAAAAAAAAAACTTATTCTATCTAGAAAGCTGAGAGTGAATTTTGTTAATGACCTGGGAACCTTTTTGCTATCTGTAGAGGCAGGCCTCACCCAAACTACCCAGAATGACTGATTATTCCAGACACCCTAGACACTTATCTGTTGGACCATGAAAGGCAGTCTGTGTTTTTGGTTGATCGAGGCTTACTCTGGAAACCCAGTAGAGAATTCTACAAGGGACAGAACAGTAAAGCTACCCCACCCCCCACCCCCCCAAGATATAGACGCTGACACCAGGAGCCCTCACTCCATTATCCTGTGGCTAGACAATGCCCAAAGCTACTAGTATTCTGACTGGACCCCACCCGCAGTCACCTGACTACAGCAGGCGTGCTCCACCCCACAGTTACCTGGAAACAGAAAGGTAGCCCAGCCCATTATAAAAGGAGCTGCTTGACCACCCCCCAACCTCCTACTCTTGTTTTTACTCCCACCTCCTGCTCCCTCTTCCTTTTCCTTTCCCCTCTCCCCATGTGGCCATGGCCAGTCTCTACTTTTCTACCTTCTCTCCCTCCCCTCCTCTCTCTCTCTCTCTCTGTCTCTCTGTCTCTGTCTCTCTCTCCCTCTGTCTCTCTCTGTCTCTCTCTCTCCCTGTCTCTGTGTCTCTCTGTCTGTCTCTCTCTCTCTGTCTCTCTGTCTGTCTCTGTCTGTCTCTCTCTGTCTCTCTCTCTCTCTGTCTCTCTCTGTCTCTCTGTCTCTCTCTCTGTCTCTCTCTCTCTCTGTCTCTCTCTGTCTCTCTCTCTCTCTCTCTCTCTCTCTCTCTCTCTCTCTCTCTCTCTCTCTCTCTCTCTCTCTCTCTCTCTCTCTCTCTCTCTCTCTCTCTCTCTCTCTCTCTCTCTCTCTCTCTCTCTCTCTCTCCTATAATAAAACACCTTAAGACCATGGACTGCCTCCTTTCATCTAGACTTGCAGTGCTGGGGCAATGAATTCCAGCTCCAGCCCCAAGACCGGCGGACTAAGGACCGGGCGCCGGGTGGACTGAGCTGTTTCAGGGTCCCCAATTCATTCTCAGCTCTCCTGCAGTGTCCAGAGGAGTCTGGGATGCCCAAAACTGAGAGCCTGCGAGGTGTCCCCTCTCCATTCTCGAGGACTGGGATAGTGGCTCACCCAGGCGGTAGGGAGAGCGCTGGCAGTCTCCTGAGTCTGGCCCGCTGGTCAGTGTCTCCCAAACTCTGGCTCTTTGGGAGTACCCAGTGGTCTTTGGGCCAGAGCAGAGACTGTGTGTTCCCCTACCCCTGCCCTCATAGCCCACGCCTGTCCTGCAGCGATTCCATAGGGTTCCGTGCCAGTCTCCTGAGCTCTGGCGGAACACGGGCTTCCCTCCCACTCCCTTTATTTCCCCGGAGCAGGGAAGATGATACAAGTACTTTATGGCCTGCTGACCTCTATGCTATTGGTCAGAGACCACACTAGATTCTAGGTCTTTTAGCTATAGAACCCACCACCATGGGCACATGTACATTGCAAGGGAGTTTCTATGTAGTCACACCTTAAGCTTCATTGTGCATCTGGAATTGGACTGATTGAACTGATTTTTGCCTAGAAACCTTTTTCCAAATTGTACTGTGTTTTAAATATGCTGGCAGTGAACTGCCTAGTATTAGATACTGTGAAGACTGCACCAGGCTTTCGTGCTTATCTCTTTATAAGGTTCGATTCCCTGTCTGACACCTGTAGGAACCCCTCACATTGACAACATGCCCATAAATGATGCGTGTGTGTGTGTGTGTGTGTGTGTGTGTGTGTGTGTGTGCGCGCGCGCGCGTGTACATGCACAAGCGCACAGATAGTCATGCAAATAAAATAAAGTTAATAAATCTAAACTTTTTTAAAATACATAAAAGAATGTCTCTTTAAAAAAAAAAAAAACCAATTAGTCAATAAGAATCAGATTAGAAATCTTCCTTCCTGCCCAAAACTTGGGCCGGGGCAGAGCCAGCACTCCAGACCTCCTCCCACACCCAGAGACAGCTTGACTCCTAGGAAGTCTGTAACAACTAGGCTGAAACACCGCCTGCCCTAACACCTGGCCTAACTGAGACTGCAACATGGCCCAGAGGAAACAAGACCTATCTGCCCTGCCAGAGACCTATCATCATTCCAGTCCACAACTGTGCCCACACCCAGAAACAGCTTGACTCCCAGGAGGCCCATCATAGCTACACTTGCAGAGACAGCCTGACTAGAGTCCATCATAATCTCTCACAGGCTCACAGGAGGGACAGGATCCAGTCAGAGACAGGGAAAGCAGTTAACACCTGAGATAACCAGATGGAGAGCAGAAAGCACAAGAACATAAGCAGCAGAAACCAATGCACTTGGCACCATCAGAACCCAGGTCTCCTACCACCACAAGTCCTGGATAGCCTAACACCCCTGAAAAGCAAGATTCCGATCTAAAATTCCATCTCATGAGGGTGATAGAGGACCTTAAGAAGGACATAAATAACTCCTTTAAAGAAATACAGGAGAACACAGGCAAACAGGTAGAAACCCTTAAAAAGGAACCATATAGAGCTCTGAAGCCAGTCCCACAACACCCAGAGGAAGCTGCTACACTCCCAGGTGCTCTAACAAGCCCAGGGTCACAGGATCCCAGAATCACAGGATCCCAGAGACAGCTTGTCTCTGAGGAGCTCTGACACAACCAGGATCACAGGAAGGACAGGTCCAGTCAGATTTAGCAAGAGCAGGTAGCACTAGAGATAACCCGATGGCAGGGGGCAAGCATAAGAAAATAAACAATACAAACCAAAGTTACTTGGCATCAGAACCCAATTCTTCCACCATAGCAAGTCCTGGACACACCATCACACCAGAAAAGCAAGACTCAAATCTAAAACCACTTCTCATGGTGATGATACAGGACTTTAAGGAAGACATAAATAGCACCCTCAAAGAAATACAGGAGAACACAGGTCAAGAACTAGAAGCTCTTAAAGAGGAAACACAAAAATCCCTTAAAGAACTACAGGAAAACACAATCAAACAGGTGAAGGAAATCTAAGAATCTAAAAATGGAAATAGAAACAATAAAGAAATCAGAAAGAGAGACAACCCTGGAGATACAAAACCTAGGAAAGAAATCAGGAGTCATAGAAGCAAACATCACCAACAGAATACAAGAGATAGAAGAGAGAATCTCAGGGGCAGAAGATACCATACAAAACGTTGACACAACAGTCAAAGGAAATGCAAAAAGCAAAAAGCTCCGAACCCAAAACATCCAGGAAATCTAGGACACAATGAGAAGACCAAACTTAAGGATAATAGAATAAAAAGATAGAATAGAATAAGAAGAGAGTGAAGATTCCCAAGGTAATGGGCCAGTAAATATCTTCAACAAAATTATAGAAGAAAACTTCCCTAACCTAAAGAAAGAGATACCAATGAACATACAAGAAGCCTACAGAATTCCAAATAGACTGGACTAAAATAAGAAATTCCTCCCTTTACATAATAATCAAAACACCAAATGCACTAAACAAAGAAAGGATTTTAAAAGCAGTAAAGGAAAAAGGTCAAGTAACATATAA
>NW_022196901.1:24449194-24462972 GCF_008632895.1 Mastomys coucha | reverse complement strand
CATTTCTTAACTGAATGTAACCTGTTCTCTGTGGGCTGAGAATAAAGTCACTCACTCAAGTCAAATAGTTTTGAGCATAGCAGGAAGCCTGTATCCAAAACTATGCCTACAATTCATTCCTTGGCACAGCAGAACTACCAACTCTCAGCTTAGCTACGATGGAGGTAAAATCCTTTGGTGATGTGAGGGTCATTGAAGTACAGTCTCATTACAATGAAATCCAATGTCTAAAAATTGTTCTTATTTTGGGCTTGTACCATAGTAAGAGCCAAGATTTTAAACTCTACTAAATGCAAAACAAACAAACAAAAAGACTTTATATATTTATGTTCATTTAAGAAAATACTAGTAGTGATGTATTATTTTGAAATATGCAGTTGATATGTTTGGAGTTATTTGAAATTTATATTAAGAAAAATGTATGTATTTTCAGTATTGCTGTAGACAAGCATCTACATAAAACTGTTAAATTGATTGTTGTTTTATATCAAACAATTTTTATAGTACTCATTTTTATTGTTATAATATTTTATAAATTTTGAGGAATATGACAAAAAAAGATATTGTAGGTATTGAAGGGGGCTCTCTGGGAGGAGTTGGGGTACAAAAAGGAAACAAGAGTGTGATTTAATTCTATTTACTTAAAATGTTTTTAAATGTTAACAATTTCAGATAAACTGAAATCATGTAACTTTTCTCATCATAATGCAATAAAAGTTAAAAAAAGAAAAAAAAAAGGAACCATATAAATCCCTTAGAGAAATACAGTAAAACACAATCTCAGGCGCAGAAGACACCATAGAAGATGGTGACACAACAGTCACAGAAAATACAAAGTCTAAAACACTCCTAACCCAAAACAACCAGGAAATTCAGGACACAATGAAAAGACCAAACCTAAGAATAACAGGAATAGAAGAGAGTAAACATTACCAATGCAAAGATCCAGGAAACATCTTCAACAAAATCATAGAAGAAAACTTCCCTAACCTAAAGAAAGAGATGGCCATAAACACACAAGAAGCCTACAGAACTCCAAATAAACTGGACCAGAAAAGAAATTCCTCCAGTCACATAATATTCAAAACACTAAAAACACAGAAGAAAGAAAGAATAATAAAAGCAGTAAGTAACATAAAGACCAAGTAACATATAAAGGCAGACCTATCAGGCATACACCAGACTTCTTAACAGAGACTCTAAAAGCCAGAAGAGCTTGGACAGATGTCATGCAGACCCTAAGAGAACATAAATGCCAGCCCAGGCTGCTATACCTAGCAAAACTCTCCATTACCATAGATAGAGAAACCAAGATATTCCATGACAAAACCAAATTTAAACAGTATTTTTCCACTAATCCAGCCCCACAGAGGATAATGGAAGGAAAACTCCAACATAAGTAGGGAAGCAACACACAAGAAAAACCAAGAAAGCCGGGCAGTGGTGGCACATGCCTTTAATCCCAGCATTTGGGAGGCAGAGGCAGGTGGATTTCTGAGTTCAAGGCCAGCCTGGTCTACAGAGTGAGTTCCAGGACAGCCAGGGCTACACAGAGAAACCCTATCTCAGGAAAAAAAAAAAGAGAGAGAAAGAAAGAAAGGAAGGAAAGAAGGAAGAGAAAGAGAGAGAGAGAGAAAGAGAGAGAGAGAGAGAGAAAGACCAAGATGATTAATCATCTCACAACAAACCCAAAAGAACCACACAAACATAATACCACCACTAATAACACAAATAACAGGAACTATCATTGGTCTTTAATATCTTTCAACATCTTTCAACATGGACTTGACTCCTCAAGAAAAAGACATAGGCTAACAAACTGGACCCAGCATTTTTTTGCAAACAGGAAATGCATCAGTGGCAAAGACAGATACTATCTTAGACTAAAAGGCTGGGAAAATATTTTCCAAGAAAATGGTCCCAAGAAACAAGCTGAAGTAGCCATTCTACTACCTAATAAAATAGACTTTCAACTAAAAGTTATCAAAAGAGGTGTGGAAGGACACTTCATTCCACCAAGGTGAACTTTCAATTATGAACATTTATTCCACAAATGCAAGGGCACCTGTAGGGCAGTGTGGGGCAGTGTTCTGCTCAGGTAATTTAGGCTCAGTAGAGTATTTGGCTTTGAGCCCTGGAGCCTCTGTGGGCAATTTCTGCTTGCAGGGGGTGGAGGGAGCTTGGCCATAACTCCTGAGTCTTTGGTTCCTATTTCAGTCACAACCCCACACAGCTGCCCCTGCAGGAGATGTGTGCTCTATCAGACAGACAATGCCCCAAGCTCTCTGCATTCTAGCTGGACCCTACACCCAGTCATCTGACCACAAGTCAAACATGCCATGCCCCATACAATAAAAGAGGCAGTTTGCCCCAACTCGCTCTCTTGCTCTCTTGCTCTTCCTCCCCCCTCTCTTTCCTGCTCTTTGTTCTCTTCTCTTGCTCTCTCTTGCTCCTCTCACTTTCTTCCTTTCCTTTCTCTCTCTCTCCTTCTCTTCTCTTCTCCTTCCTCCTCTTTCCTTCTCTCTACTTGACCAGCCTATTTTCTCCTTCCTACAATAAAATATCTCATTTATACATTACCTCCGTTTTAACTAATGCACGCCCCTCCTGCAGGCCTCAACACCAGGGAGAGAGAGATGGCACAGGCCACAGCAGCAGGCCCTGCCTTGATACAACAGGCACCCACATTTGTAAAAGAAATGTTAAAGCTCAAAATACACATAGATCCTCACACAATAGTAAAGGGAGACTTCAACACCCTACTCTCACCAATGGACAGATTATGGAAATAGAAACTAAACAGAGACATGGTGAAACTAACAGAAGTTATGAACCAAATGGATTTAACAGATATCTATAGGACATTTCATCCTAAATCAAAAGTATGTACCTTCTTCTCAGAACCTCATGGAACCTTCTCCAAAACTGACCATATATAATTGTTCACAAAACAAGCCTCTAGTAATTTTCCACACGGCCATGGTTAAGGCCATGGCTACCAGCAGCAATGAATAAGAAACAGCAGAATGGATGTTTCACAGACCCCTCTTCAGTACATGAGAAAAAGAGAAAGGATCAGGAAGAAAGACAGAATATTGTCCTGTGGAGCCAGCTGCTCATTACCTTGCAGTATTTCTCTCTGGAAACTCTTATAGTTTTAAAAGAATGGACCTCAAAATTGTGGCATCATCAAAGCATCGTGGTGTCCTTTTTACTGCTGTTTGCTGTACTTGTAGTTATTATGTGGCAGGAGCACACCAACAGCGGGTACAGCAGAGAGAGAAGCTGTTTCTTTTATATGCCTACTGGATAGGCCCGGGGATTTATCCTCTGTTGGTCTTGAAACAGGACTGCACACCTTTCTGCTTTATCTGGGCCCACCTATAGCTTCAGTTACATTAGCTGCTTATGAATGCAATTCAGTTAATTTCCCTGAGCCACCCTATCCTGAGCAGATTATTTGCCCAGATGAAGAAGGCACTGAAGGAGTCATTTCTCTGTGGAGTATTATCTCAAAAGTTAGAATTGAAGCCTGTATGTAGGGCATTGAGACAGCCATTGGAGAGCTGCCTCCATATTTCATGGCCAGGGCAGCTCACCTCTCAGGTGCTGAAGCAGATGATGAAGAGTATCAGGAATTTGAAGAAATGCTGGAACATGCAGAGGCTGCACAGCACTTTGCATCACGGACTAAACTGGCAGTTCAAAGACTAGTATAGAAGCTTGATTTTTTGGAATTTTGGCCTGTGCTTCAGTTCCAAATCCCGCTTGACCTGGCTGGAATAACATGTGGACACGTCCTTGTACCTTTTTGAGCCTTCTTTGATTCAACCCTGATTGGGAAAGCAATCGTTAAAATGCATATCCAGAAAATCTTTGTTATAGTAACTTTCAGCAAGCACATCGTGGAGTAGATGTGGCTTTCGCTGGTGCTGTCCCCAGCATAGGTCTGTCTCTGCAGGAAGTCTTTTCAGGAATACCTGGAGGTACAGACGCAGAAGCGAAGCTGGCACACCGCACACCGCAGGGAGAAAACTGCTTAGCCTTGATGTTTGAAAAGCTGATCGTTTCGATCATATGTTACTTTATCCTGTTTATGATTAACTCCATGGCACAAAGCTATGCCAAACTAATCCAGCAGCACTTGACTCAAAAGAGAAAACTAAATAAGCAGAGAGATTTTATTTGCAGGAGTTAACATGGATGTAAGTAGTTAACTTACATCAGGAGGGCTCTATCTGAAAGGTTAAAATTTTCAAACTGTACTGTGGGAACTTAGCAGTTAGTTGAACTCAATGGAAGACTAGCTCCCAGGACTTAGAAAAATAAGAAACTAGCTCCAGGAACATAAAAGAATGGGAGACCGGCTCCCAGGACATAGAAGAATGGGAGACCAGCTCCCAGGACATAGAAGAATGGGAGACCGGCTCCCAGGACATAGAAGAATGGGAGACCAGCTCCCAGGACATAGAAGAATGGGAGACCAGCCCCCAGAGCTTAGAGACCGGAGCGGCCTGGCAGGAAAAAAGAAAAATGAGGTAGCAAACAATTTTCAGGTGGCTAACCTGCTTCTGAACCCTAGCACAAGCCAGCACCAATCAGAGACTACCCCGTACTTTCCCCTGCCTTAGTTTCCCCTTTTCCCTAGCAACTGTGTGGGTATAAAAACCTGTTTAAATTTTTGCTTGGGGCCAGACTCCTCTACCCCTGCGAGGGATATGAGTCTCGCCCCAGCTAGCTGGAATAAAAAGCCTCTTGCGGATTGCATCAAGTCCGTGTCTTGGTGGTGTGTGGGGTCGTCGCTCCCGGGATTTGAGTGTGGGGGTCCCTCTGGGAATCTCACATATCCAGGAAGGAAGATCCCCATTTTCAATATGTATTGACTTTTAAAACATTCTTCCTAAAAGCAGTTTAGTACATATTTTACACTGACATACTTTTGCTTTTTCTGTTAAGGTTAGGCCTCCATCCTCAGTTCAATCCACATTGTATTCTTTAGGGTGGATGTGCGATGTTCTGCTGCAAACTTAACAAAAACTGGCCTTCTGATACTTTCACAGTGGCCCAAATGCATTGCACACCCTCTGGAGAAACTGATCTTTAAATTTTGAAATAGTACCAAAAAAAAAAAAAAAAAAAAAAAGCCAAGCATAGTGGCACACGCCTTTAATCCCAGCACTTGGGAGGCAGAGGCAGACGGATTTCTGAGTTCAAGGCCAGCCTGGTCTACAGAGTGAGTTCCAGGACAGCCAGGGCTATACAGACAAACCCTGTCTTGAAAAACAAAATAAAACAAATTTTTTGAAATAGTATAAGGAAAATCTGACAAATGAAAATCTCACAAATGAGTATGCCATTTTTTATTCTGTATATTTAAAATGAAATCATGAAAATTTTTATAAAGATATCTTTGATCATTCCGAAATTGTGTCTGTTTTCTTTAGTGCTATAGTTTTTTGTTTCTTTTTCACTTCTACAAAGTGAGTGGCAGCCTTGCCAATTATACTTAAACTAGAATTGCCCGGGCTTTTCTTTATTGCCTAAGAGAGTCACCACCAAGGTATTTTGTAATGGTGGGCCTGGAGAGCTGAGCGGAACTGTGAGGTTCATCTAGAATGGGAATCTGTTACTTTAGAAAAACAAGAAGTGGTGATGTATAAATCAAGACACTAGCAAGAAAGGCTGTTCATGTTAGTTTTGGCTGTTTGTACTACAATTTTAACAGATGGAAGTTTACTTCTCTGTGTGTTTTTGTGTTTTATTTCAATGTGATTTTCCTTTAACATTTTTCTGATTGACCCTGTTCATTTTGTTTTGCTTGGTAGGAAAATAAACAGCTTTCTTTCCAAAAAGAGAGAGAGAGAGAGAGGAGGAAGGAAGGAAGGAAAGAAGGAAGGAAGGAAAGAAGGAAGGAAGGAAGGAAGGAAAGAAGGAAACAAGGAAGGAAGGAAGGAAGGAAGGAAGGAAGGAAGGAAGGAAGGAAAGAAGGAAGGAAGGAAAAGTAAATATCATCCTGAGTGAGGAAACCCAGACCCAAAAGAACATACATGGCATGTACTCACTGATAAATGGATATTAGCCATAAAACTCAGAATACCCATGATACAACTCACAGGCTATAGGAAGCTTAACAAGAAGAGCCAAAGTGTGGATGCTTCAACCACACTTAGAAGGGGGAATAAAATAATCATGGGAGACAGAGGGACCTGAGTGGGAGAGGGGAGGTGGGGGAAAGAAAGAGGAACAGGACCAGGTATGGGAAGGGACAGAAGAAAAGCCCAGAGGGCCATGAGAATGAATAGAAATAAATAGCAGTGAGGGGTGGGGAACTTGGGGAACCACTGGAAAGTTCCAGATACCAGGGATGCAAGAGGCTCCCAGGACACAATAGGTATGACATTGGCTAAAATACCCAAAACCGGGTGATAGAACCCTGAAGAGACCACCTCCAGTAGATAGACATAGCCCCCCCTCAGTGGAGGGATGAGGTCACCCACCCATCTCAAAATTTTTAACCCAGAATTATCCCTGTCTAAAGGAAATGCAGAGACAAATGGAGCAGAGGATGAAGGAAAGTCTATCCAGAGACTGCCCCACCATGTGATCCATTCCATCCACAGACACCAAACCCCTACACTATTGCTTATGCCAAGATGTGCTTGCTGACAGGAGCCCTGTATGGCTGACCTCTGAGAGGCTCTGCCAGCACCTGACTAAGACAGACGCAGATACTCACAGTCTGGAGGCCCCAATGTAAGAGTTAAGGGAAGGGCTAACGGAGCTGAAGGGGATTGCAACCCCAGAGGAGAAACAACAGTATCAACTAACCAGACCCCTCAGAGCTCCCAGGGACTAAACTACCAACCAAAGAGTATAAATGAGCCAGCCCAGGGCTCCCGCTACATATGAGCAGAGGACTACCTTATCTGGAATCAATGGGAGGGAAGGTGCTTCATCCTATGGAGGCTTGATGCCCCAGAGAAGGGGGATGCTAGAGGGTTGAGTCAGGAGTGGGTAGGTGGGTGGGGGAGCACCTCTTAAAAGTAAATGAGAGGGGGGAGGGGGGAGATTCATGGGTTGGGAAGGGGATAACATTTGAAATGTAAACAAATGAAATGATTAATAAATTTTTAAAAGATAAAGACATCTAAATTACAAAATAAGATTATAACTATTCATCTCCTTATAATACTTTATATGACAATATATAAGTTCCTCTGTAAACATTTCAAACCTCTAATAAAATAAAGACCTACTAATTGGATAATTTAAAAATGAGATTAGTGAGTTTCTATTAGCTAATTATTAAAAATAAGTATCTTTGGGCAATGGTGAGAACAGCGTCTAGTGTGTGGTGGTCAGGAATAACTGACAGGACTAAGAAGCATGTGTACATGAAGTCCTCAATAATAGTCTTGAAAATAACATTTTCAGAGCGTTTGGGCATGGACCCCTGGCAGCCCAGTGGAGACTGCAACAGCTCTGACTCAGATTTGCTCTCTTCACTAGTTAGCCATCGCACTTTCCTCCAGAGTAGACCCAAGGCAGAGGCAGAGAGCTACACCTCAGTCACCAGCTTCACTGCCCAAGCCTCCCTTGGGTGGCTACCACTCTCCAGATCAGTGTTTATCAGTCTCATGGTGTGAATTCAAAGCCACCAGCGGGGCTGGTACAGTTGGGTGGCTGGGCCTCACCCTAGACTTTCTGTCCTTTTATCTGGGGCTGGAGCCTGAGAAGTCACTTTAAACCCATTCTTATAAAGCTGGTGCTGGGACACCACAGAGCCTCAGCTTGGAACTTGCTTTGTGGGAGTGTAGCATTAGTGTTGCAGAGAAGCCACTTGAGCAGTAAATAATAAGCATTACATAAGCAACACGGGTATTTTGATGATTGGTAGCTATCAGTTGATGTTTTGCTGCAGTTGTCGATGTTCAATAGGTCCCAGGTGGATGACCCATTCACCAGTGATTGCTTGTGACCATGCATTTCCCCACACCTGGTCTATTTTAGGATATAGCCCAATAGAGAGCCTGTGCTCAAGCTGCATCTGGATCCCACAGGTGAGTTCTGCCAGCTGAGGGGCGTATGGGTGTTTCTTTTCCACAATGCCTGCCAAGATGCCAGACGTCAGCATAGTGATAAGCAGCAAGTGGGCAGTTACAATCAACACTGGAGCCTAGCAGTTCCTGTCTAATTTTACCTCTCCTCCTACAGTCATTTGCAAAATCTAAGGAGCACCTAATAAAACTACCCTGTGAGCATGCATATTTAATTGTTTCCAGTAGCCGCATTAAAATATAAAAACAGCTGGACATATTGTCTCATGTCTGTAAGTACAGCATTCACACCAAGAGGCTGAGGCAGGAGGATTTCTGTAAGTTCAAGACCACCCTGGGCTATGTATTAGTCAGGGTTCTTTAGAGAAATGATTTTCAGCCTTCCTAACGCTCTGACCCTTCAATACATCTTCATGTTGTGGTGACCCCCAACCATAAAATTATTCTGTCGCTACTTCATAACTGTAATGTTGCTGTCATGACTCATAATGCAAATATCTGATATGCAGGATGTCTGATATGTGACCCCCTTTAGGGGTCGTGACCCACAGGTTGAGAACCACTACTCTAGAAGAACAGAATCTATAGAATGTGTGTATGTAAATTCCATATATGCATATGTATACATATATGATTTATAAGGATGTTCATATATACATATGTGTATACATGATTTTATTTATATGTATATATACATATATTTACATATGATTTATTAGGATGGCTAGCAGGCTGTGGTCCAGCTAGTTCAACAATGGTTATCCCCAAAACAAAGTCCAAAAATACAGTAGTTGCCAGTCCATGAGACTGGATGCCTTAGCTGGTCTTCAGTATATGTCAGAACACATAGGCTCTAATGCCAGTAAAGGGATGATCTTGCAGAACAAAAAGCAAGCAGGCAAAGAGCCAAAGCATTCTTCTTCCATGGTCTTTATGTAGACTGCCATCAGAAGCTGTGGCCCAGGTTAAATGTGGATCTTCCCATTTCAGAAGATCAGGACTAAAGTTGTATCTTCCTATCCAAAAGATTTGGATTAAAAGTAAGTCTTCTTACTTCAAATGATTTCATTTTAAAATAATCCCTCATAGAGGTAGGTACCCAGCTGCTTGGGTTTTTGTTAACTCCAGATGTACCTAAGGCGCTGGCCAAGAGTAGCCACCACAGCTATATAATGAGACCCAGGCACAAAAGCAGCCAAACCAAAAGACAGGTGGGATTAACTTAAAATTTTGTGTTTAATTCAACAGATCAATATGAAATCAATGTAAGAGTGATTAATGGGGTATTTTTACATCCTTTCTCTCCATACGAATCTTTGAATACTGTCCCATGTTTCAGCTCAGGCTTAGTGCGCCTGCAGTTTGGCACCTAGCTTCCTGAGAGTGGTGTCTATGAACTGACAATGTGGCTTGTCTGCATTTGCAGTCCTAGAAGAGACCAAACGTGCAACCCATCACTTAGTCAAAAGGATCCAACATATCTATGTTTATCAAAACAAGACTCCAGCTTTCAGAGTCCATCGGAGACCCTGGTTAAAAATAGAATGGCTGCCTTCAAACCACAGATGTGTCTCATTAAAATGTCCCAGGGGAGAGGATAGCGCAGTTGTAAGAAGTGCCTTGAGCAATTTTCTGCAACTTTGCCAAACTCCAGAGAGGAACGTTCTGAATCACTGACCGGATGGAGGGGTGACACCCCACGCAGTACTGTCCGACACAAAGCCATGGCGTCCAGCTGCTTTCTCTGTACTCACACTTGCAGCCTGATTTACACAGGATGTATTATTCACAAGCAAGCATTTTGACTACCAGGTTTAGAGTATCACCCAGTTTGTAGAATAATCAGTTCAGGACGCTTCTTCAGCTTGCTTGTTTGCTTGGGTGGGTTTTATTAATTCACAGCAGACGTGTATGTAGATGTTTGTATATCAAGTGCTGCCACCTAGTGGTAGAAGAAATTACTGACACCTGCGAATAGGACTGAACTCCCTGTCTGCAGAGCTTAAAGGCCAGTCGGTGAAGCAGCTGGTGGACATTTTAAGCAGAGATTCTTCCACGTGTAGTTCCCAGACCAGCACCACTCTCCATACGTGGTTCGTGGGCCAGCATCAATAGCACCCCTTGGAACCTGTTAGAAACGTGAATTCTTGGGTCCTAGTCCCAAATCACACTGGTGTGTCAACAAACTCTTCTCCCTATTCTAACACAAGATAGAAGTTTGAGACACATATCCTATAACCATCACAGACAATCTAGTATGTGTGCAGGTGCACATGCCCGGGTTACAGAGAAGGACGTTAGATGACTTTCTCTACCATTCTCTACCGTATTCCTCAGAGACAGAGTCCCTTACTGAACCTGGAACTAGACTGGCAACCAGATGTGCGCGACCGTATCCAGCTTTCTTTTTGTTTTGTTTGTTTGTTTGTTTGGTTGGTTGGTTGATTAGTTGGTTGGTTGGTTGATTTGGTTAGATTTGATTTGGTTTTTGAAACAGAGTTTCTCTGAATAGCCTTGGCTTTCCTAGAACTAGCTCTGTAGGCCAGGCTAGCCTCAAACTCACAAAGTTCCACCTGCCTCTGAGTACTAGGATTAAATGTGGGTACTACAGGGTTGGAATTCGGGTTCTCATGGCTGCTTACTCTACCATCTCTGCAGTCCCTATACTACCTCTTGGGAATCATGTACCCCAGTCCCCCTCATCTCCATGTCCCTCCATATCTGCCCTCTGCCCTTGCAATCTCCCCACCCAGCCTGTGGGGAGTGGAGGGCACCTCATTGTCAAAGCTGTGGTATGTCACACAATATATACCCTTTTGTAGAAACAGTTTTACCTGCAAATGTTCATTACAATGAGTCATTCCTCCAGTTCAAGGATATCTCTTGAAACAAAATTTCAAGAGCATACATAGCTAGACTTTGGCTGGCCAGTGTTTCTACTCCTGATCTTGCCATGAGCCTGGGTCACAGTGGATGTGGGGAAGGATACGGGCACCAGCAAAGAAGAGAATGCCTTTCTGCTATCTGGTGTCAAATTGGCTCTGGTATGACAGCCAGGTCATGCTTTGATGTGCTCAGATTTAGAATCACTATGAGCTTATACTGCAATTTTGCCAGATTAAAAAAACTTTAAATATTTTATTACATATTATTTATTATGTGGGAGAATATTATGAATGTATATACATGCCATATTGTGTGTGTGTGTGTGTGTGTGTGTGTGTGTGTGTGTGTGTATAGATGGCAACTTACAAGAGTTGTCAGTTTAGAGACAAGCACCCTTCCCCAGGTAACCATTTCACTGACCCCAGAACAGGTCCCTTTACCCAAGTAAAATTACACTGCTAAGCTTAGCATGTTTTAACCTTTTGATAGTGTCTATTTTCAACTAAATTAGTTTTATATGAAGTAAGCAAATCAAATTCCTGATGGTAAAATAATAGAGAAATATTTTTCAGAATACCGTGGAGTTCAGTCACCCTGTGAGGTGATAACCTTCTCTTGCCTCCAAAGCCTCCTGACTTGTATCTTATTTTCTATAGTTATTATTATTGTGTTTAACAATCTTTCCTGTACCAGCACAATCCTTATATTTAACATAAATTTACAGTAGTTTTTAAATTCAGTTTTGAGAGTCTATCTTTCATTCTGATTATGTTCTTCACTGGCTAATATAGCTATTAAAGTTACAATGGTACTTGGAAATTTCTGGTAGATTATTGCTGCAAACTTCAGTGACTGAAGGAAATTCAGAATTGATTTCAGATTTTTTGAGAGAGGACTTTACTTTGTAGCTAAGGCTGGTCTGGAGGTCACAACTCTCCAGCTTCAGCTTTCCGAGGGATACACATGTCTGGATCCTCATATTAGAATCTGGAAAACACTTTAAATTTTTAGCTTCTCTAGCTGGGTATCATGGTGTTCACCTCTGATCCCAGAACTCTCAAAACAGATGCAAGCTCATTTTTCAAGGCCATACTGGTTTACATGTGGAGTTCTGGGCCAGCCAGGGATATACAGTGAGGCCTGTCTCAAATAAATAACTAGATAAATGGGATGGATGGGTGGATAGATAGGTAGATAGATAGATAGATAGATAGATAGATAGATAGATAGATAGATAGATAGATACTACATTTTTTAAAATATAAAGAAAGTTTTAAGCTCCTCACATATCAGTAGCCCATCAGGAGCACATCTCATTCATGATGTATTTGTAAGGTCTTATTTCATGTGTAATCTTTTAATTTCCTACTATCTGTGCCAAGAAAAATGAATCAATATGACATTTATTCAGTATTATAATTCTTTGAATAATGAAAGCACTACATCTTGGGGTCTAGTAGCTAAGCTTACCATGAGGTTTTAAGCTGAAAGCCCTCTTCCCCTATTTATCAATTTTTTAATGATAGAGATGTTGGTATAAATGTCACAAGATTTGTGATTTGGCTTGGGGGGTGTTGTTATTGTTTTTGTTTTTTGAGATGGAGTTTTTCTGTATAGCCCTGCCTGTCCTGGAACTCCATCTATAGACCAGACTACCTCAAACTCAGAGATCCTATCTGCTTCTGCCTCCCAAGTGCTGGGGTTAAAAATATGCACCACCACTGCCCAGCTAAAATTTATGATTTGTTTAACATTAGTAGCAGATATTTGATAAGCCACTACTGGTTTTCCTCAGAAATTTTCTCAACTCTTGATTCTTTAGGATCACTGAGCACACTGACAAGTTGGGAATGTGGCTCCAAGGGTAAAGTGCCTACTGTGCAATCATGAAGACCTGAGTTTGCATGCCCAAGAATCATGTAAAAAGAAAAATGTGTGTATGGCAGCATATGCCTGTAATCCCAGTACTGGGGGACAGAGACAGGTAGATCCAGGGCCTTGCTAGCCAGCTAGCTTCACCAAAATGGCAAGCCATTTTGTTCAGTGATAGTCCTGTCTCAAAAAGTCAGGCAGAGTCCAGGAATAGTGGTGCACACCTCTGATCCCAGCACTCAGGAGGCAAAGGCAACCTGATAAACAGGGTGAGCCCCAGGATAGCCAGAAAAAAATTCACAGTACAGAGAGAGAGAGAGAGAGAGAGAGAGAGAGAGAGAGAGAGAACATTATATATATTAGGTTTGTTGCTGTAATATTTTGTTATATTGGTCATTTTGTTTATGTCACCTAAATTGGTACTGAGTAAAAATCAAACTTAAATCTATATTCATAAAAATCATCAAGTTTTGGACTTAGTATCCACATTGCTTCTCTAACTCAATCTTGCTCTAGCTTTATGTTTGATGTTTTATAGTGTGCTTCTTTCTATATTTTATGCAACTGAAGAAAGGAATCATTTAAGAACCTCTGTCAAAAAAAAAATCTTGCTCCATTATCACACAGAAGGCTTTAGAGGACCTCCTTTTGGACGCATTGTTTTCAAATGTATACCCAGCTTTATACTGCCCGTGTCCCTCATACTATTTTGTTGAGATGCAGTTTTCATAGTTGGTCTATTCAACACGCAGAATTTCCTGTTGTAAATTAGTCGTTCCACCCATATGTGCACATATGGGAAGTAAACAACTGAATAATAATAGCTATTACCTGTTTACAAGATAACAAAGGATCAATTGTCCTGATAACTGAACTTTCAAATTTTTCTTGTCTTATAAAAAATTACCTTCTAGACCCTCCATCATGCAGCATTTCAGGGCCACATTCAACTGGCCTGAAATT
>NW_022196901.1:24446410-24449184 GCF_008632895.1 Mastomys coucha | reverse complement strand
AAAAAAAAAAAAAAAAAAAAGATATAAACAGTTCTCATCTTTATAGCTAGTTTTAATTTTTTATTATTTTTTAAAATTGTATGTGTTTTGCCCCACATGCATGGCTGGTGCTCTCAGGGGCCAGAATTGAGCATTAGATCCCCTTGAACTAGAGTTGCAGATGGTTGTGAGCTGCCACATAGGTGCTGGGAATTAAGTCTAGGTCCTCTAGAGGAGCAGCAGGTGTTTTTAGCCACTGCACTATTTCTCCAGCCTTTGTCTTGTTTCTAAAGAGGGTGCATGTTCACATTTTTATTATAGCATATTGTTGTTTGTTGATATTGTTAACCTCTGAGCCTACTTTACAAATTAAACTTCACTAAAGATATGTCCATTATGAAAACCAGTACAGTGGATGCCTCTATTCAAGCAACCACTTGAGCTCTCAGTACATGTATCCCATGTATAAGGGGACAGGGACTGCTGTAATTCTTCATCTGTGATTTCCATTTTATTATTAAGTTCTGGAGTTTGTCTACTGAATAAAACATAATAGTATTTGGAGTCAATGTTTACATTCTATATAACCCTATTTCTATAATCAATATGTGCTGTGGCTTCTGCAGGGTAGTTCACCAGAAGTCAAAGAACCCCCATCATATGCTCAGCACAAGCAGTATGGATATGTTTTATTTACATATGTCCTCACTCTGCAGCACTCATTATGGGGTGGGTGCATATGTGTGTGCACGTGTGCATGTGTGCATGTGTGTGTGTGTGTGTTTGTGTGTGTGTGTGTGTGTGTCTGTGTATTACTGAGAATACAATCCAGGCCCTGGCCCATATTAGGCAAGCATGAGCTACATGTCCATACAATTACACATTTTGAAGTAAAATTTCATCACTGAGTGTGTGGGCCTACCATGGTGCACATCATCTTTCTGTTTATTGTATTTACTAAGAATACATGATGACTTTGACAGTCTCTTATTCATCCTTATGCTTTGATTTTTAATTCATCTATAAAGAGTTATAATACAAATAAATGACTGCTGGGTGAGTATAGTACAATAATCTAGAGGTGTTCTGTTCTCATTGTTGGGAAAGAGGAGTGGGTGTCTATGGCTCTTAGTCGGCCTCCTATGTGTCAGTCTATCTATGTGGCTCTTGGTCTGAATCCTATGTGACTCTCAGTCTGTCTCCTATCTGGCTCTTAGTAGCTCTGTCTCTCTGTCTCCTATGTGATTGTCAGTCAGTCTGTCTCCCATGTAACTCTCAGTCTCAAAGAATATATAAATTTTAAAAAAAACAAACAAACAAGCAAGCCAAAAAAAAAAATTATCAGGTGAAAGGGATGACAAGTAGATAAAGGTTAATATCCCCGAGGGGCTCCGCCAGCCCAGTGGCTGGGGTGGCTTCTGCTCTGTCTGGACCCTCCAGTGCCCTGAGCAGACCTTGGGTGCAAACTCCTCAACCAGTCCACAACATCCAGAGGAAGCTGCTACACTCCCAGGTGTTCTAACAAGCCCAGGATCACAGGATCCCAGAATCACAGGATCCCAGAGACAGCTTGACTCTGAGGAGTTCTGACACAACCAGGATCACAGGAAGGACAGGCTCCAGTCAGATTTAGCAAGGGCAGGTAGCACTAGAGCTAACCAGATGGCCGGAAGAGGGGGGGTCAAGCATAAGAAAATAAACAACACAAACCAAGGTTACTTGGCATCATCAGACATCAGAACCCAATTCTCCCACCATAGCAAGTCCTGGACACACCATCACACAGGAAAAGAAAGATTCAGATCTAAAATCACTTCTCATGATTGATACAGGACATTAAGAAAGACATAAATAACTCCCTCAAAGAAATACAGGAGAACACAGGTAAACAGCTAGAAGCTCTTAAAGAGGAAACACAAAAATCCCTTAAAGCACTACAGGAAGGGCTAGCAAGAAGGCTCAGTGGGTAAGAGCACTGACTGCTCTTCCAAAGGTCCTGAGCTCAGATCCCAGCAACCACATGGTGGCTCACAACCACCCATAATGAGATCTGATGCCCTCTTCTGGTGTATCTGAAGACAGCTACAGTGAATTATGCCTGTGGGAGCAGGGTCAGAGCAGCAGAGGTCCTGAGTTCACTTCCCAGCAGCTACACACATGATAGCTCATGGCCATGTGTATAGCTACAGTGTACTCATACACATAAAGTAAAATAAAATAAAATAAAATAAATCTTTAAAAAAAAAAAGAATTACAGGAAAACACAATCAAACAGGTGAAAGAAATGAACGAAACCATCCAAAATCCAAAAATGGAGATAGAAACAATAAAGAAATCAGAAAGAGAGACAACCCTGGAGTTAGAAAACCTAGGAAAGAGATCAGGAGTCATAGATGCAAGCATCACCAACAGAATACAAGAGATAGAAGAGAGAATCTCAGGTGCAGAAGATACCATAGAAAACATTGAAACAACAGTCAAAGAAAATGCAAAATGCAAAAAGCTCCTAACCCAAAACATCCAGGAAATCTAGGACACAATGAGAAGACCAAACCTAAGGATAATAGGTATAGAAGAGAGCAAAGACTCTCAACTTAAAGGGCCAATAAATATCTTCAACAAAATTATAGAAGAAAACTTCCCTAACCTAAAGAAAGAGATGCCCATGAACATACAAGAAGCCTACAGAACTCCAAATAGACTGGGCTAAAATAAGAAATTCCTCCTTTTACATAATAATCAAAACACCAAATGCACTAAACAAAGAAAGAATTTTAAAAGCAGTAAAGGAAAAA
>NW_022196901.1:24441516-24446205 GCF_008632895.1 Mastomys coucha | reverse complement strand
CATGACAAAACAAAATTTACACAATATCTTTCCTCAAATCCAGCCCTACAAAGGATAATAGATGGAAATCACCAACATAAGGAGAAAAGCTACACCCTAGAAGAAGAGAAAAAGTAATCTTTCAACAAACCCACACAAACCTAATTCTACCTCTTACAACAAAAACAACAGGAAGTGACAATTACTTTTTCTTAATATCTTAATATGGAAATTAATATTACCAACATATCCTAATGGATTGATATCCAAAAATATGAGGAATTAGAAATTTGTTGATTGTCATCCAATGGTCTCTCTAATTTGGTAATTGGAGAAATAAGTCCAATATTGTACAATCCATATACACTTTCTGCTTGTTTCTGACAGTGTTATGCTGTGTACCACATATTGGTCTTGAAATCATGCTTCTCCTATTTCAGCCTCTCTATTAGTAGTACTGTTTATTTCACGTTTTTACACTATACTATGGTTTTCAGAACAGCTTACATATTTCAAAAGTATTTATACAGCCAAAAGAAACATAAACAATGAACTTGGGAGGTGGCTTGTAAGAGAACAACAAAGAGTGAGACTGAATGCTTTGCTTGACATTTGTAACTCTTGTATCAAGTTTGAAGAAGAGGACTTTATAAGTTACTCTTTCTCTGAGATGAATGCTTTTCCAACTTATCACAGTCAATGAACCAGATTCTTACCCTCACCTAATGTCTGTGCCACCCTCCAAGCAGAACCATTGTTCATTGAAACAGTTGGTGAATGACTTTATGGATAGACCATCTTAATACCTACACCATTTCTTAACTGAATGTAACCTGTTCTCTGTGGGCTGAGAATAAAGTCACTCATGCAAGTCAATTAGCTTTGACCATAGCAGGAAGTCTGTATCCAAAAATCGAGCCTACAATTCATTCCTTGGCGCAGCAGAACTGTCAACTCTCAGCTTAGCTACGATGGAGGTAAAAATCCTTTGGTGATGTGAGGGTCATTGAAGTACATACAGCCTTATTACAATGAAATCCAATGTCTAAAAATTGTTCTTATTTTGGGCTTGTACCACAGTAAGAGCCAAGATTTTAAGCTCTACTAAATACAAAACAAACAAACAGACAGACAGATTTTTATATGTTTATGTTCATTAAAAAAAATACTAGTAGTGATGTATTTTTTTAAAACATACAGTTAATATGTTTGGAGTTATTTAAAATTTATATTGAGAAAAATATATTTTCACTATTGTTGCAGACAAGCATCTACATAAGACTGTTCAGTTGATTGTTGTTTTATATCAAACAACTTTTATAATACTCATTTTTATCGTTATAATATTTTATAAATTTTAAAGAATAGGACAAAAAAAGGTATTGGAGGTATTGTCCAGGATTACATAATGTTGTCCAGTGTCTGTTATCCTTAAAATTTCTGTACAGAAGCCTCTCCTCGGCTCCCTCTCACTCTTCAACCTCCCCTCCATCACACCCTGCTCAGCAGGCTCAGGTCTCCTGGGAGATACAGGCAAATTGACTCTAGGTGTTTTCAGGGGGCACAGAGCACGATATCACCTTTTTAAAAGATTTTTTTTTATTTGCATTGGTGTTTTGCCCACATGTATGTCAATGTGAGGATGTTAGATCCTCTGGAAATTGAGTAACAGACCATGTGAGGGGTCATGTGGGTGATAGGACTTTAACTTGGGTCCTATGGAAAAGCAGTCAGTGTTGTTAACTATTGAACCATCTCTCTAATCTTTTCTTTAGATCTCTTTCATTATGGGGTGATTTGTGTTCCCCTACACTGTAAGCTAAAGTATTGCCAGTACTTCAAAAGGTGATTGGGAGGTTAGGTTGCAATGATCTGAAGACCAGACCCTGATGCGATATGACTTATCCTTAGAAGGGGAAATCTGGCCTTCACAGACATAGAGAGAGATTGCCAAGGTGCCAAGGGGGTGCCAAAAGATACCCCCTTGACTTTGGACTTCTCCCCAGAATCTATAAAAACAAATATGCATTGGCCGCTCCCCCTGGTCCATGGCATTTTCTTTTGGCAACCCTACAAACAAATCTATCTCCATCACTGTTGTTAGCGTTGTTCTAACCCATGCAGCCAGTGCTCACTAAAAGAAGCATTGATCTGGGGGCTAGAGAGATAGATGGTTCAGTGGTTAATAGTATCTGCCTCTGCTCTTCCACAGGACCTGGGTTCAATTCCTAGCAGCTTAAAATTGTCTGTAACTCCAGTTCCAAGGGATTTGATTCCTTCTTCTGACTGCCCTAGATGACAAGCACGTGCTATATACATACATATACATGAGGGCAAAGCAACACACGCATAAAATAAATTATTTTTTTAAATAAATTATTTTTTTAATTGTAAAAAGACATTGATATGATATAAAGAAAATATAGTAGGGATAAAGAGATGGCTCAGCCATTTAAAGCTGGGCTCACAACCAAAATATGAGGAAATACAGTAGAACCTTCTTTGTAGCATCCTGTTGACTAGTGCAGGGCATGTTCATCACAAACTGCAAAGCAATCTGAAATAGGAAAGACTGGAGAGGAAAAGAGACAACTGGTAACAGGACTTTGAAGAACAGAAGAGCATGGGGGTGTCACTTGGTAACAGAGTTTCCCAGCATTGCCCCACACCCCACCCCATCCCCTGCTGCTGCCACCGCCACGCCCCCCTCCCAAAAAAAAAAACCCCAGCAGCCTAGGGAGCACCTAAAGGAGGCAGATCACTCAAGGAGGAAACAACTTGGCTGGAAACTTCTGTTGGACAGGATGTGGTGCAAAAAGATGATGGGGAAGCATGTGACGCCAGCTGCATGTGACGCCAGCTGCATGTGACGCCAGCTGCATGTGACGCCAGCTGCATGTGACGCCAGCTGCATGTGACGCCAGCTGCATGTGCTAGGCTGCTAGTGGAACTCCACAAGCTGCCGCCCATGGGTAGGCTGTCCAGGCTTGCTAGCCAACCACCCCTGGACGTCCCTCACTCTGATGGCCAGCACAGGCTGAAACAGTGCTGCATTGTTCCCTCATAATTAAGAGTTGTTTAAAACTGTCTTCCTTGGGGGGTGGGGGTGCTGAAGAGATGGTCAGTGGTTAAGATTAAGAGCACTGACTGCTCTTCCAGAGGTCCTGAGTTCAATTTCCAGCAACCATTTGAAATGGGATTTGATTCCCTATTCTGGTATCCTTGAAGAGAGGAGACAGTGTATTCACATAATAAAAAAATTTAAAAAAAAAATTAAAAACAAACAAGCAAGCAAACAAAACATTCCAACAAGAAAAGACAGCTTTGAGTAGAGACAGGAGCTTGCCCCTTCTTCCAGAATAAGACCTTCACGGCCCACTGGGACCCATAGCTGGATCTAGAAATTTCTTGGCTTCCTGCCATCCCTTCATCCCTTATACACTGCTGTGATGAAGGCAGAGGCAGGCTAAGCATGGCTTGCTCCCCATTTCCTACCCAAACTGTAAGCCATTTCCCCGTTTTATGTATTTTACACTAATTTCTCTTTATGCAGTTGAATGACTGCACCCAGGACCAGGCCTCTATGGGTGGGGACTTTGGTAACAGACTTTGTCAGGTATTAAGGAGCACCATTGTATACCACAACTACAGGGTTTTCACTGTCCCTAAACAAAGGGGGAGAATGGAGGCAATCCCTGTAGTTTTGACATCTAGTTTTGTTTGGGGACTTTCCATCTTTCTCCTTGAGCTAACACAGATGGCCTTTTGCAATTTGTGATGAGAGGAAGTGGAGTGAGTGAGTGTTTTGGAAACTAGACACCCAAGTCTGCTTCACAGCTGCCTGCATACATACACTAGAATCTGTCCCCTCCCTACAAACTGGAAACATACATTACAAGCTTTGCAGCAGCTCTAAGAAGATCTTCCCTGAAGATGTGAGAAACCACCACCCTTAGATCTTTAAGAACACGATGCCCCAGGGGTATACTGCTGCTTTCCATTTCCGTCTTGACAGAGTTGGTCCCAGTCCTATCCACATGGCCCTTTCCACTATAAAAAGCTTTAATCCAGGGTTGAAGAGTTGGCTCAGCAACTGAGAGCACTGGTTGCTCTTCCAGAGGACACATGTTCAATTCCCAGCACCCACATGGCAGCTCACAACTATTTGTGACTCCAATTCCAGGTAATTGGGGCCCCATACAGATATACTCGCAGGCAAAACACCGTTCTACATAAAATAAACCTTTGTAAACATTTACAGCTGATTTAAAAGTCAATTTGTTTACCTACAAACCCCAAGCTTAGTGCAACAACTATAGTGAGTGGGAGAAGGGCCAGGTAAGGAAGTGACTCCAGGAGTTTTCATTCTGTGGGAATCTCATGTCTTTTGGCATTCATGTCAGTTGAGGGCCGGAACTAACTCTGGGAGGCTTTCATATTTCCTTTTCTCCTATCACAATACTGGGGAAACTTGGAGAAAATTCTCAGAACCTAGGGTTGCTTTGTAGTTGAACCTCACCCTACTATGAGCTGACTTAAGTTTCTGCCTAAAAATTTACATATTTTTTCCTCCCTGGACACTCCAAGATGCAACTCAGTTGGCTACCCATTTATTTCATTTCTGCTGGGAACAGCATACCATGACAGGAACTGCCTGCAGTAGGCAGGGATGGAGACATCTCGGTAGCCACGGCCACTCTTTGTGTTAAA
>NW_022196901.1:24399830-24441501 GCF_008632895.1 Mastomys coucha | reverse complement strand
AAAAAAAAAAAAATGGTTGTTCCCATTTCTCCTAATCCTAGCCCTGGACAACAGCTGTATAGATTTCATTTGTGTATGACTGTTTTCAGTTGGCCTTGGTGTGTATAATTATTCTATTATATCTGACTTTCCTACTCCCTTCTTCTGCTCTGGTGAATTCTGTGAAACTAGATGTTCCTTAATGTAATGATTCTTAAACAATTAAAAATTGAGGCACGGGGCACAGCACAGCATAGTATTAACGGCCCAGGTGCATGCTGTGCGTTCTCATCTTGGGAACAATGTAATAATTGCACAATGATAGTTCCAGATTAATGTTTGACTTGCAAAGAAAGTTTGAAGAAATTATAGGAAAATGAAATAGAGCCAACATTGGGACCCAGAGAAAGGAAAACGCTATTGAAGTTGTGAAATGAGTTTTGCATAATATTTGAGAGTAGTTCCTGGTCTCCTTTGGATATGTGTGGATAAGAAAGTATAGAATACATAAAATTATTTATTAGTAAAACTAAGTCAAAACACTGGGACTCTTAGAAGAGTCATTGTGTGCCATGTGCAGAAGCAGAAGGCTAGCAGAACTACTGAGTTAAGGGTTAACCTGACTCTTTCTGCCCACTGCCTGGCAGCTTTGCCATGTCATTTATCATTAGAGCTTCACAGGAAAATGCAAGCAGCTGGCCTCGGAGATCTGAGCTCTGGAGTGTAATAAGTCAAAAGTTAAAGTTTAAATAATGATAAGTTTGCATTTATTATTATTTTGGTGACAGGTCAGGGAGAAGCTTGAAACTTTGGGGAACAACTGTAATTCTTGATTCTTTGTGGGATGTGGTCATTCTTTTGAATTTGATTTGGCAATGATTACACATGTCTTTTTTTCTACCTGCTTTTGGAATAACAATAAAAGACTTGGGCAAGAAAAAGGCAAGAGAGCAAGTGGAAAGAGAGTGAGGTGCACATGTGTATGTAAGGTGAGTGGAGAGTGTGTGAGAATGTGTGGAGAGAAAGGAGAGAGAATGTGAGGTGTGTGTGGAAAGAGTATGAGTGTGTGAAGAGACAGTGTGAGGTGTGCCTTGAGAGAGAGTGTGAGTGAGAGAGTGAAGAGAGAATGTGAGGAGAGACTGTGGAATGTGTGAAAGAGTGTGAAAAGTGTGTGTGAAGTGTGTATGGAAGAAGAAAAAGAACACACAGAGTGAGTGTGTGAGTGTGAGAAAGGGAGCAGATGAGAGCACAACCCCCAGCCGGAAGCACACACGACCTCCAAGCTAAGCGTGAGGTGGAGAGAGAGAAAGAGAGAGAGAGAGAGAGAGAGAGAGAGAGAGAGAGAGAGAGAGAGAACAACTTTAAGCCTTAAAAAATTGCCTGTCAGCTTGTAACCAAAAAGCTGTCTGTGTGTGTTTATTATTCACCTCCCAGAGATCCCTGCTTCCACTGGAGAACTCCGATCCTGTGTCAAGGCTGGACCACGACAATATAAAGTTCTAGTTTTTGCTTTGCATTCCTACCAGTTGTGGATAATGGTACCCTTCCCATCCTTGCCAGGGATTTGCTGTTGTTGGGGCAATGACCATTCTGATAGGCAGGAGATAAACTCTTCACGTTCTTTTGATTTGTAATTCTGTGGGCATTTATTATTTCATATGCAATTCTATAGATATTTATTATGTCATATACTTATTAGATATTTGCACTTCTTATTTAGAGAATTATCTATTCAGTTCATTTGCCCATTTATTGATTAGATAACTTGGGGAAGAAATTTTGGTGTTTAATTTTTTGAGTTCTTTATTTCATAGTCTGGTTATTACTCCCTGGACACATGAATAATTGGAAAAGCCTTCTTTTTTAAAGTTTTTTTTTTTTAAAGAAATAATCTATTTTTATGTGTGTGAGTATTTTGCCTGCATGTATGTCATGTAGTGCATGCCTGGTGACTGTGGAGGTCAGAAGAGGACATTGGATCCCCAAGAACTGGAGCTACAGACAGTTGGGAGCTGTCATGTTGGGGCTGGGAATTGAAAGTAGGTCCTCTGCAAAAGCAGCCAGTGCTCTAACTGCTGAGCATCTGAGCAAACAGGAGGCCTGGGCCTTCTAGGATAGAGGCTAGAAAAGGAGACAATAAATGAAGGAAAGAGAAAGAGGAAGGGCCTAAGATCTGGCTTCCAATGCCTGCACTGTACCCCAGAGGGGCAGGCCATGCACTTAGAAAATGTCCTATCTAGTCTTTATATAAAATGTCATATCTAGTGCTTATACCCAGTTCTCTCAGCACAGAAAAAGAGAAGAGAGCATGCCCCACGAACTCACAGGCCCAGGAAAATCCTGCAAGGTCCCCAGAACGAACAGCCGAGCCTGGCCTGGCCTTCTGCATGGGAATCCACACCCACTTCAGCAGAAGCAGCTGCCAGGGCAACTGGGGGTTGGACACCACTACTTCATATTTAAAGCTGATTTTTTTTTTCTTTAAGAAACCAGAAGAAATGGGAGGACTTTGAGCTCATCAGCATTACAGATAGGGCCTTCAAGAGAGAATCAGAGATCCATAATTCATTCATGTTTCCTGATCCTAGCAACAGGAGGTAAAGCAGAGCTGCAGGGGGAGGACAGGGAGGGGGAGGTGTGTGGCTCCTAGCTCCTCACAATGGCTGGCAAGGTTCACAGGTGTCACCTGGGAATATGGAGGCAAGAGCGAGAGTGGAAGTGAGAAGGCCAGTGGTGCTCATAAAGGTCCCTGGCAGCTGCCACACTACCTGCTGCTCATGGACTCACTAGATTCATTGTCAACTATTACAAGAATCATATAGTGATGAGTGAGTGACTGACCATAAGGGAGTGTGAGGGGAGTCCAGAGGTGCTGGAGGGAGCACTGTGAAAAGGGTGCCCCTCAGCCATCACGTGATTCATCAATGTCATTATCTGGTATGACTGGGAAGGATGTTCTACATATGCCTGCTGTTCGACCCTTCACTTTTAAATGTAAAGTCCACCTGACTCTGACCACTTGATCTTGGGGTCTGTAACCCTATGATGAGGATGTGTTTCTACTATGTTGGCACTAACGAGGACAGTAGAAACTTGCAAAGCAATGTAGGAAATGCCATCAAAGTTTGGTGTGGAAGATACCACTGGAGCCCCTAAATGCCCTACCATCAGCATCAGCAGCTGTGTGACTATTAGAGCCACTGAAACCTGAGAAGCTGTCAGTATTTAGTCAGCAGAAACTGTAATCCTTGCCATGTTCTTAGAAGAACAGTTCTTAACTGCTAAGCGATCTCTCAGACTCTGAGGCCTTGCTTCTGAAACCATTTTTTAAATCCTCAGAAATGATCCTTGAATTCCAGGACAGCCAAACCCTGTCTCAAAAAACAACAAAGGAAAGAAAGAAAGAAAGAAAGAAAGAAAGGAAGGAAGAAAGGAAGAAAGAAAGAAAGAAAGGAAGGAAGGAAGGAAGAAAGGAAGAAAGAAAGAAAGGAAGGAAGAAAGAAAGAAAGAAAGAAAGAAAGAAAGAAAGAAAGAAAGAAAGAAAGAAAGAAAGGGGGAGAGGGAGGGTGGGAAGGTTTTTGTTACAGAAAGCCACCACCATGTGGTCCCTTCTTGATGGAACCAAGGTGAGATGTCCATTAAGCCACCCACACAGTTCTCTAGGAAGCAAAATCACCCAAAACACCTTGGCCTGAAAGCCGCTGAGACCAGCTCAGAGCACTCAGACATCACTGATACCTTCTCGCCTTCAGCTTAAGAGTTTTTAAATGACTCTGATGGATTTTAGAACCAGCCATATTCTACAGAGTTAATGTGGCACCTTCAAAGCACCCCAGGCTCAACACAGAGACATAGCTGTGAACACTATGCCCTAAAAAGGAACCCATGGAGCAAATGTGAGCATAATCCCCAGTCAGCCACCTGTCAAGCAGAGAACAGCAAGTCTTGAGTTCACAGTGAGTTAAGAGGAACATTGTCTGGTGGGAAGTTCTTGTCTCAATGCATTTCCTTCTTCCTGGTTGAAAGAGTCACTGTTCCACTCATCAGAGGACTACAGATTCATAAGTTCTTCTATGCAACCTCCTGCAGTAAGTCCTCCAAGACTGTCCTGCTACAGGTAAGGTGGATATTTCATCTGCTCTGTGCTGTGGGACTTTGTGTGCACTTCTGGAATACCACACCATAATCATGGCAGCTCATCACGCTGCTTTGATCTAACCCTCCCAGCCGACATCCTCACCAGCACGCTGGTTTGATCTAACCCTTCCAGCCGACATCCTCACCAGCACGCTGGTTTGATCTAACCCTTCCAGCCGACATCCTCACCAGCACATTCCAGAAGCACCTTGACCTCATTACCGCCATACACTACTTACAAGTCAAATACTATTGGAATTTTGGTATAAGAGGGGAAGCAATGGAGGAATCCAGGGTCTAAAGCCTTTTTAATTATTTTATTTACGATTGTTTCATGTAAGAAGGGGTATGTGCATGCCACAGTACATCTGTGGAGGTCAGAGAACAACTTTAGAGGGTCAGTTCACTCCTACCACCATGAGGGAGGGTTCCAGAGCTTAAATTCAAGTTGTCAGACTTTCAAGGCAAATGCCTTTACCCACTGAGTCATCTCATTTTGCCTCTCCTAATGCTATTTTTTTTTTGTTGGTTTGTTGGTTGGTTAGTTGGTTGGTTGGTGTTTGGAGATAGCATTTCATTGTGTAGCCCTGGCTGTCCTGGAATTTGCTCTGCAGACCACATTGCCCTCAAACTCAGAGACCCACCCCTGCCTCTGCCTCCTTAGCACTGGAATTAAAGACAGGTGCCACCTCCACTCGACAAGCCTAATGTTCTATTTCTAGCATGTGTCTTTGCCCTCAGAGGGCTCCATAATCATAAGCAGCATCCACTGTGATGGAAAAGGGAGAGCTCCAGGCAGTGTGTGGATCTGAAGACCATGTAAAACAGGGAGAATGTGCTGGAATTCACGAACTGGGGCAAATGTCAATAGCAACCAAATAGATCAGGTCATGGCTTTCCCTTAACATTAACTGTTAATAAAACCAGAGATAGTAACAGGACAAATCACTGCTAACCCTTCTCTGGACTGGCCTCCAGGCTACTCCACACAGGTGAGAGCACAGAAAATGCAGGCTTCCATTGCTCCCTGTTCCCAACTATGACCTACTGCTGGATCAGCAGGCCTCATAGCTTGTTCCAGGAGGAACTCTTAGTTGACCTTCTATGACAACAGCAGGAGCTAGAGGCAAGGTAAACCCTGGCTGGACCCCAACAATCCCTTGTACCTGTCCACATGGATCTTAAGGTTGCTGCCCTGTACCTGGCCTCATGTATGCACAGTGCACACACAGGGACATATGCCACATACATCCATACACATGGTTCATTTCTCTACCTTCTGAATTCAGTGCCCAAACATAACTGCCTCTCTACTTTGTAGGACAGACTAACAGGGTATTTACCTGCCACTCATCAGTATTTGCAGGCCAATCATAAAATGGCCTGTCTGAGCAATGTTCTAATGTAAGACATGGTGTGCTCAGACATGTCCTCTATAGGACTGCAGAGATGGCTCAGTGATTAAAAGTGCTCACTGCTCTTCCAGAGGACCTAGCACCCACCCTAGGTGGTTCACAGCTGCCTGTAACTCCAGCTTCAGTGAACCTGATGTCCTCTTTTGGCTTCTGGAGGTACCCTACACACACACACACACACAAATAAAAATAAAAGTAAAAAAATAAATAATGTTTTTAATGTCCTCTAGGCCTAGATTTACTTACTAGTTAAGTGGAAGTAAAGCTCTATCTCTAAACAATGTTTTTGTCATGGTGGTGTTTTGGTTTTAAGATTTATTTTTTATATTTAATTATGTGAATATGTGTGTGTGTGTGTGTGTGTGTGTGTGCGCGTACAAGTATGTTCATGTGCATGAATGTGCCCAGAGAGGCCTGAAGAGGTTGTTGGATCCCTTGGAGCTGGACTTATAGGTTCTTGTGAGCTACCTGACAGGGATGGTTAACACTTGAACCCAGATCCCCTGCAAGAGCAGCAAGTGCTCTTAACTGCTGCACTATCTCCCCAGGCCACATTATTGCGTTGTATTATTTGGTTGGTTTGGTTTTTTGAGACACTGGCCTCAAATTCAAAATGTAGCCAAAAATGACCTTTGAGCTCCTAACCTCCCTACTGCCAACTGCCAAAGACCAGAATGTCTGACGCCATGCCATACATGAAAAAATAAGTTTTTGTTTATTTTATTACTAGAGAATTAACTTGTGGCCTTGGGCTTGTGAAGACACTTTACAACTAAACTATAACCCCAGCTCTAAATAAAAGACCTGAAAAATGTCCGCTTATATTCAGAAAGCCAGGGTTCAAACTACATATATATACAAGGAATCAGCATTTGTCCTTTATAAAACATCCCTAAACAATGTGTGGTATGAGGAAAGCAGATGAGACTCCAGGGAACTGCAGCGATGTCTTGAGCGAGGCAGTTATTAGTGGCCCTGGAACTTCCTTAATATTTCTAGATTTTTCAGCACTTTAGTGAGGGCAAATGTGTAAGTAGGAAGAGCTATAATTCAGAAAACCTGCCTCCACTAGAAGGCTCTGAAAAACATTGTTATTGGCAGAGACTGACACGAAAGCTTCTGGATAAGGTTCAAAAGAATCAGAAACCTACCAGACATAAGCATCAGGCTCACTTCCTTAGGACACCTGTGCTCACTTCCTTAGGACACCTGTGCTCACTTCCTTAGGACACCTGTGCTCACTTCCTTAGGACACCTGTGCTCACTTTCTTAGGACACCTGTGCTCACTTCCTTAGGACACCTGTGCTCACTTCCTTTGGACACCTGTGCTCACTTCCTTAGGACACCTGTGCTCACTTCCTTAGGACACCTGTGCTCACTTCCTTAGGACACCTGTGCTCACTTCCTTAGGACACCTGTGCTCACTTCCTTAGGACACCTGTGCTCACTTCCTTAGGACACCTGTGCTCACTTCCTTAGGACACCTATCCTTACCTTTGAAGAGGAGGGGGGAGGAGAGGGTTGCACTGACAGGCCTCTTCCACTGAATCCACTCAAGGAAGAACACAAGTGTTGGGGTTACCTTTTATACATTCTGTGAAGGTGTTTCTCTGTATATTCAGCTGTTAATTCTGACTGACAGAGAGCTATGGTCCATCACCAGGATTTCTAGTTTGTAAAGATTCACCATAAAGAGTGGATACCCAATAGCTGAAGCAGGAAAGGAGGGCAGAACTTCCAGGCAGAGAAAAGGTCTCTGGGAGAATTGATACACACAGGATTTGCCAGCAGGATGTGGAGAGGAACAGATGTACCAGGGCTGAAAGAGTGGTAAAGTACTAACAGGATGCAGGACTAAAATAGTCAGGATAATATAGATAGAGCTGAGAATCTGCCCAGCTAAGCCCTCAGCTATAATGAATATTAATAAGTCTCTGTGTCATTATTTAACCACAGGCAGTTGCAAGAAAGTCCTGCTATATTCAAGGAGCATGGTTTGATGTCCCTAAACAGAGCCAGGCAGCATTTCTAGGGTTGTCTCTTTCCAAAAAAACATAGAACTAAAAGGAGTGATGTGATATACCCTACACCATCCCCTGCCAAAGATACAGGAGAGGATCAAAACCCAAAGGAATTACATATAATTTATTTATTTTTACTTTATGTGCCCTGGTATTTTGACTGCATGTATGGCTGTGTGAGAGTATCAGATCCTCTGGAACTGGAGTTACAGACAGTGTGAGCATCTATGTAGGTGCTGGGAATTGAACTTGGGTCCTCCAGAAGAACAGCCAGTACTCTTAACTGTTGAGTCATCTCTCCAGCTCCGGCCCCCCAGCATCCCAATCACACAGTCAGTCAGCTCAAAGCACACAGCATCAGAGCACACAGACACATGGCCCACTTTGGACAGCAACCAGTATGGCCTATGAATGAGATACCTGGCTCTTGAGATATCATAACAGAGTGGCTTGAGACAATAGTAACTCACTGGCCCCATCACCTTCCTCTGTCTCCAAGCAGCCCTCTCTTTCTTTGTCTCCATGGAGCCTCCTCCTGTCTCCATTCTTCATCAATGTCTCCATATGGCTTCTTCTGTCTCCAGCCAGCTTCTTCCTGCCTCTATGCAGCCTCTGCCTCCCACCCCCTCCTCTTCTGTGCAACGTCACACAGATGTCTTGTAAGGACATCAAACATTGGATTCTGGGGCTCCAGTCCTGGACTGTCTCATCTGAACTGGACTGTAGAGACCTTGTCTCCAAACAAGATCATCTTCTTCACATATATGAGTATGGAGATGACTTCAACATGTCTTTGAATGACAAACCCAGCCCCTCGATCAGCACTCCCACCCCTAGAGACAGCATATACTACCCAGGGCTAATAGCAATCTTGGTCTGACCACTTCCAACTCCAAATCTTTTTTTTTTTTTTTTTTTTTTTTTTTTTTTTTTTTGAATTTTGTTTTTAGGCAGAATCTCATGTGTCCTAGGCTAGCCTTGAATTTCTGGTCTTCTTGTTTCTACTTCTCTAGTACTAGGTAGACAGGTATGTGCCACCATACTGTTTTATGTGGTGCTGTTGTCTAAGACAGAGCCTTGTGTACATTTGGCAGGCAGTGTACAAACTGAGCTATACCACAGGCTTTGACTTCCTAATTCTAACCTTAGGTTCAGCTAGTAGCTCAGAATCAGCTGTCAATAGCACAGATGGAGACAGGGAACAGGAGTTATCCTGAGGACTTCCCACTCTCCAAGAGCTAGAGGGGAATCACTAGCCAAGAACCATTCAAGGACATATCTGAGAGTGGCTACACTTAGATGGAGGCGTTCTTTCAACAAAAAGTTTGGCAAAGAGAGACTGGTAGCCAGAAACGATACCATACATCTTCAGCTACTCCAAGCTGAAGCAAGAGGATTTCAAATTCAAGGCCCCACAGAGGAAAGTGTGCACCCAGAACTCCTTCCTCGAACATTGTCTTCAGAAAATCCAATCTAATCATGAGTGGTTAAAGCTGAATTCAGCCAACTTTTAATCCTAGCATGGGTTGGGGGTGGGGGGTGTGTGGCAAGGCAAGCAGATCTCTGTTCAAAGCCATTCTGTTCTGCATAGTAGGTTCCAGGACACCCAGGGAGATATAGAAAGATCATGTCTCAAAAAAGCACAACAACAAAGAAAGCTGAGTTCAATGTCCCCTTCCCTGACTCAGCTTCCCAAATAGCACAGGATAGATTGTCCTGCTGTCACTGCTTCATGTGTACAGATGTGACCAACACCAGGGGCAAGGCCCTGCAGTACACAGACACCTGTTCTCTCTTTCCACCCACCAATCTCACCTCCCAGGAGACTTAGCTTGTTCTGAAAGATGAGCTGCACTCTCTGGAGACAGATGTCCCTGCAGACCTCGGGTGAAGAAGTCCATCTGCTCATCTTCAGAGATTGCCCCCACCTCGGCAGGTCCTTTGAGCAGAAATATATTGTTGAAAAAGATGGAGCCTGGCGAGATGGCTTAGTGGGTAAGAACACTGACTGCTCTTCCAGAGGTCCTGAGTTCAAATCCCAGCAACTGTATGGTGGCTCACAACCACCTGTAATGAGATCTGATGCCCTCTTCTGGTGTGTCTGAAGACACCAACAGTGTACTTATTTATAATAATAAAATAAATCTTTGGGCCAGAGCGAGCAGAGTTGACCGGAGCAAGCAGGGCCGACTGGAGCAAGCAAAGGTGCTAAAATTCAATTCCCAACAACCACATGAAGGCTCACAACCATCTGTACAGCTACAGTGTACTCATATACATAAAGTAAGTCACTCTTTTTAAGAAAGGAAAGGAAAGGAAAGGAAAGGAAAGGAAAGGAAAGGAAAGGAAAGGAAAGGAAAGGAAAGGAAAAGATATACTTCATCCCAAATCAATGGCCATGGCCTTGGGGTCACGGCACATGTGTAGTGAAGCACATGTGACTAGGGCAGCTATAGGCAGGCATGCTTCTGTGCTCTGTATGACTGCCATGGGGAGCAGCCACCTCTATGAACCCAAGCAAGATTTTCTTCCAGCAGCAGAGAGGCTGGCACATACCCTCTGCCTGCTGGGGCCGCTTGATCCTGCTATACAAGAAAGGGACGTAATCCTGTGCTAGCACCTCACTGGCGGGCTACCCCTAGGAGAGGCCTCCAAAGCACCTTCTGCTTGGGAGTGCTCCCTCCAGTGTCCTACACACAGCACACTGCCACTTCCCTGTGCTCTGGGCTCAGAGCTTCATATGACATCTGAAGTGGAAATTTAAGGGTTCTTTGAAAAGTCAGTTGGATGGTACTTTACTGGGGCAAACACATGAAGGAGTGTTTTCCTGAAGTGGGCACAGGTAAAAGACTACGGCAGACTCATGAAGGAATGCTTCACTGAAGCAGACACAGGAAATAGGATGTTCTGCTAAAGCAAACACTCGAAAGGACATGTGAGGAAGGATTCTTCTCTAATGACACACATGTATTGCTCCGCCTTACATTGGCCTTACACTGCATAGCTGAGCTGCATTTGTCAGGACTCCATAAAGAGAAATGCACCAAAAAAACTTCTGGTGGTGTACTGCAGTTTCTTGTCGATTCCACGAACTTGGGCTGATTGACAGAGTGATGTCAGCCAAGACAGACACAAGGCAAGACATATGCTAAGGCAAGACCTGTAGAGAACATGTGATGTTTGGAGAGAGTATAAAAAAGGATTTGACAGTGAGGGGGGCTGAGCTAGGCTTATTTATAGAGCTAGCTGTGCAACACTTGTTGGTCTAGAATCTTTGTCGATCCTTGCTTCAGAGAGAGGCACAGCTAAGAACTTCTCCTGCCATTCCTCCCTAGTCCTCCCTGGTCCTGCTGACTCAAGCCAAGTAGTACCACCACTGCTGACTCGTGTTTGCTATCCCAACCCTACAGAACTGGTTTATCAGTGAAGTATTTGCTGGTGGATCAAGCTGCTGCTAACCCGTGAACTGAACTGCCGACTTCCAGACAACACAGACAGGAGTTGCTCCAAAGAACTTTCTAAACAGGTCCACGTCCCCTGTATCCTTTCTTTTCCACTACTTCTGGTGGGTGGTGGGCTATAAGGGAGGTTAAAGCAATTAAGATCATTAAAAATAAGGTTTGAAAAAATTAACATTAGCACACCTGAGCTGGGCGAGGCTTCTGCAGTAAGGACCGCAGCTCTGTCTTGCCACCACAGGCCGCAGCTGAGGAAGCTCTGGCCTGTGAGTGGGGTGGGTGGAGACAGAGTGGTAGAAAGGTCCGAATGCTTCCATCAGGAGCAGCTCTCAAATACCAAGAGGGTATTTCCTACATCTACCAGCCCAGGGATGGTACAACCCACAATGAGCTGGGCCTTCCCCCATCAATTGCTAATTGAGAAAAATAACTTACAGTCAGATCTCAGAGAGGCAGTTCCTCAACGGAGGCTTCTTTCTCTGCGATGACTCTAGTTTGTGTGAAGTTGACACACAAAACAGAAGTCAAAGCCATATACAGCCTCATAGCCTGTTCTCTTAGCATAGATTCTGTATCTGTTTGAGTACTGTTGACCTGAGGATGGGTCCCTGACTCCTAACACCCAATCTAGGCATTGCTAGATTGCCACCTAGAAAGGAGGCACCTAAGATGGACATATTCCCAGCTGAGCTTGGTATGAGTCACAGCAGCCAGCTGAACAGACTACATCTGGATCATCTGTCCACATGGGATAAGGTGAGATTCATAACTTCTGAAACTGTTGGTAACCATTTTTCCCCTTAGTGGCCACAGATGGTGTGTGACAGAGGGACATCCAGCCAATGCTACTCAGTACTGATGATCTTAAAATTCAAAGGAGAGTCTTCACTCAATCTTTGACAAGATTGAGCTTTCAATCTTATCCCATGTCCTAGAATTTAAAGAACTGACAAGCACTCCTTTAGCAAAGACTGTATTTTAATTGACTACTGAATCAGCCTTTGGTAATGTTTTAGACTCAAATTCCATGATTTCTTGTGACAACTATCATATCAAATTTGAAATATTTTTGATTAAGATATCCCTGAAAGAGATAAGAATATCTGTTTCAAGGCAATTACTGTTTTACTCAAGTGTTCATATTTTATAACAACAATTTATTTTTTACAGTTTTGTTTAATGACCTGACATTTGAGCTGCACCCTCATTAACTCCAACTCTGATGTCACTAGCTGTGATAAACACAACCAGTGCTGATGAAGAGAGATGTAAGAGACTGCCAGATGTGAGGCATACACAGGAGAGTCTCCATATGCAGGACCCAGCCAGATATTGATGGATACACAACTGTGTTTAGCAGAGACACAGAGAATGGGACCACCAGCACGCCCGCAGCCTCTGGGTGTAACACAGTTGCACAGCTGTGTGAAGTAATCCTGGCTTGAGTCTGTCTTGGGCTTATGGTCTCTAAGGCATATAGCACTTAAAGGCATCACTACAGCTAAGAACTAAGGGGTGAGATGTAAGAGCACATGAGGATAGTGTGTCACCTTCTATCTGTTCCCTTCCCAGTCCCACAGCAACCATTGTGTGTGTTGAGCCTATGCCTAGAAGGCAGTTGGAGGGTGCCTAAGTGGAACCTCCCCCAAAAGCAGCACTGTTGTGGATTGGTTCTAATTTTACTTGTATTAGTTCAGCTCGAAAAATTACATGGGAACCCGAATGTCTGCACATAGGACACTGAGGGTTCCTACCCCCAGTTGGCTTTGATTTGTAAATAAAGTTGCAGGTGGCCAATGGCTAAGCAGAGAGACAGAGGCAGGACTTTAGGATCCACAGGCTAGGAGACCAAGAAAGGAAGATGCAGGATTGAGAACTGTAGAAAAGAGCTCTTAAGAGCTGGGAAAGTGCGGCCCAACCCACCACCTCATTGGGTCAAGATGGATCATTCATTTTAGTAAGTAATAATTCAGGAATATCGGAGGAGCCAGGTAGTGGTGGTACACACCTTTAATCCCAGCACTTGGGAGGCAGAGACAGGTGGATTTCTGGGTTCGAGGCCAGCCTGGTCTACAGAGTGAGTTCCAGGACAGCCAGGGCTACACAGAGAAACCTGTCTTGAAAAACAAACAAAACAAACAAAAAAAAAAGGAATATCGGAGGGGAGTTAGCAATGTGGAACTCAATGCCCAAGCATTAAGCTGATTAAGGCATTAAATATAAGGCTGTGTGTGTGTGTGTGTGTGTGTGTGTGTGTGTGTGTGTGTGTGTGTGTGTCTGTCTGTCTGTCTGTCTGTCTGTCTGTCTGTCTGTCTTTCATTCAAGAATCTTCAACATTGGAGCAGTAGTAAGGAACTCGAAACGTCAATTGATACCACCACTGCCTGGGAGATTAAAGCAGATGAACCAACTACCACTACACAGCATGACTTCTGAAGTTACCCAGCAAGGTGCTGGAGAGCCCACTGCTAATGTTGAGTATTGCTACTTTCAGTTCTAACAATAAACTTCATGTGAGACTTGGCTAACTACTCTCATGTCAATCATAAATCAACTGACCTTCCTCAAAACTGAAACCAGAAGGCAGGCAAGATAGGCAGTGGGAAAAGATGCTTGCTGTCAAGCTCGACAACCTGAGTTTGTTCCCTGGGACCCACTGGGTGGAAGAGAAGCAGCTCTCAGTTGTCCTCTGATCTCTACATGACCACCATGCATACCTGCTTACCCATCACACATACACTCACACATACACATACACATTCACATGTACATAAAATATTCTAAGATTTTTTTTTAAAAATCCAAACCTGGTGTTGGATGTGGTATTAATTCTAATACTCTGGAGAAAGGGGCAAATGGATCTCTGAGTTTGAGACCAGCCTGGTCTACATGGTGAATTTCAGGCCAGCCAAGGCTACGTAGTGAAACTCCATACCTAATTACTACTACTACTACTACTACTACTACTACTACTACTACTACTATTATTATTATTATTATTATTATTGCCAGGTATGGTGGCACATACATTTAATCCAGCACTCAAGAGGCAGGGGCAGGCAAATCTCTGAGTTCAAAGACAGCCTGGTCTACAGAGTGAGTTCCAAGCAGTGAAGGCTACACTGAGAAACCCTGTATGAAAAATAAAAATAAATAAATATATATATAATAAAGTTTGATGTAATTTAATTTAAAAATTGGAGCCTGGGGCTACTCATAGTGTATAAACATGTAACTCCAACACTGGGAAAGACAAGACTAGAGAGAACTGAGAGTTCAAAGCCAGTCTGAGCCATATGCATGAGACTCTGATGTAAAAACAGAACGGTCGTCCCTGCAGCCAGTCTGGAGGCTGCTGTGATTTTCTGTGTCGCTGCTCACTCTGAGACTCGTGAAGGTCAGAGGTAGTCTACCACATGTCTCTCCACTCTTGTATTTTTTTTGATAGCAAAGGTGATGACTTTTCTTTCAGATATAACTAGGGTTGGGATATTTTGGGGGTCTCTCATTTTATTCTACAACTCAACAATTTATAGAAAGTCAGGGATACAAGGTGGCATGCACTTGGTTCACACTAGACAATCCAGGAAGGAAGGTCTGAAAACCAGGAGTAAAGAGATTTCCATCTACCTCAGCAACCCCATTCCTCAGGCTATTCGCTGTACTGTCAAAGGGGAAAGGAGATTGTTTTAGTTTCTGGGTTTTTTTTTTTTCTTATTTTATTTTATTTTATTTTTTATTTATTTATTTTTTTGGACGGGAACCTGGGAAAGGAGATATTGTAAATAAGAAAACATCTAATAAAAATAAATAAATCTATATTTTCTCTGTAAATAAATAAATAAATAAAAAATATTTAAAGGAAAAAAAAAAGAATGGAATGTTCAGGGGCTGGAGAGATGGCTCAGAGCTTAAGAGCACTGACTTCTCTTCCAAACGTCCCGAATTCAATTCCCAGCAACCACATGGTAGCTCACAACCATCTGTAATGTGATCTGACACCCTTTTCTGGTGTGTCTGAAGACAACTACAATGTACTTATACACCTAAAATAACCTTTAAAAAAAAAGAATGGAATGTAGAGAGAAGTATAATTCTGGGCCAGACAGTCCCACTCAGCACTCCCTAAATCATGCTGAAATGGGTTTTTTGGCATGAGAAGATAAACGCCACCCTGTCTCTAACAGCGAGAGGCCAACTCTAGCAGCTCTGTGTACACTGGTTAGTGTCCTGTCAATGAAGTAAGAGTGGTACAGAGCTCAGCAAGTTACCAGATTATCTTAGGTAGAAAAGACTAGAAATATTGGGGGTCTTTTTTCTATTAACCAGAAAAACACAAATCACTATTAGTCATGAGTGTGTAAGAACAGAATGACCCTATTATTTATTACTGTTGTAAGGACTCCTTTGATGTGCCACCTATAGTGTCATAATGTTGAGTAGTGACTCCTCAGGAAAACTATGAAGGGGACAGGGACAGGTCATCCTCTCACCCTGCAACTCAATTTTAACCTCAAATAACTTGAATATAATTAAATTAAGGCAAACCAACTTTTTATGTGTATTTCACACCAATGTGAACATGCCAAGTGTGTGAGCCTTTGTATGAGCATATATGTGAGTGCATGTGTTCACATGTATATCACCTGCATATATATGTGGGGAAGGAGTGCAAATGCCTATCTATGAGTATATATGTTATATATGTTTGTATGCATGTTTGTGTGGGAATGTGTGTGAAACTCAATGTGCATGCATGCATTTCTGTGTGTGAGTATGCATACATAGGTGAATACAGGTATGACTGCTCCCACATGTGTGATCATGCTTGTATGCATCTTGTACGCAAGAGAGGATCCTGTTTTCTTCGGCTGAAGAGCCCTCTTGTGACCCCAAAACTGTTGCCCCATGTAATGACCGAGCAGTCTTTTTTCTCTGTGAAACACTCAGATTCTCGGTGTAGAAATAAAAATTGTCACTAAAACAAATAAACTATGTCACATGAGACATGGGAATTTCTCACAAAACATTTTATTTGTGGCTATATACCAGTTTTGGAGGTTAAGATCACTTACTATTCTGTCAGAGAAATAATATGCAGATCTCAGCACCCATGTTAGTAAGCCCTCCATCACTTTCAACTGCAGTTCCAGATCTGATCCCCCACCCCAACCCCCAGCCTCACATACACACACCCAATTTTTTTTTTTTTTTAAGTGAGGCAACTACTTGAGGCCAGACCAAGCAAAACAAAATCTCACCTCAAAGTCTCCATCCAGGGCTAGAACCAGTGAGATGGCTCAGCAGTTAAAGACCCTTGCCACACAAGCCTGAAAACCTTATCTTGATCCACAGAACTTAAATGAAGGCAGAGGAATAGAATCTGCCCCACAAGTTCATCCCTCTGACTGTTATATGCTGTAGTGTGACATGAGTGTACTCAATAAACATACCAGACATTAGACATACACAATATTAAATAACCAATTTTTTGTTTTGTTTTTTGTTTTTCCAGACAGGGTTTCTCTGTGCAGCCCTGGCTGTCCTGGAACTCACTCTGTAGACCAGGCTGGCCTCGAACTCAGAAATCTGCCTGCATCTGCCTCCCAAGTACTGGGATTAAAGGCGTGCGCCACCACTGCCTGGCTATAACTAAAGTTTTTTAGGTTGGGATGCTTAAAGTCCAAGACACAGAGTATGCACTTAGCCCAGTTTCCAGTAGACATCACCATGCCCGGAGCACATAATCAGTGCCTTGTATCTTTGTTGTTTTTGTTTTGTTTTGTTTTGTTTTGTTTTAAGACAGGGCTTCTCTGTGGAACCTTGGCTGTCCTGAAACTCTCTCTGTAGATCAGGTTGGCCTTAACGTACAGATATCCACCTGTCTCTGCCCTTCCCCCCACCAAGTACTGAGATTAAAGGCTTACACTACCTTGTACCTTAGGCTACAGTAACAACAGGCCCCAAACTTGGAGATTATACATTGGAGGTTACCCCTAGTCTCTCAAACTCTAGTGGCAGGTCTCAAGAAGTTCCAGGCAGCCTGGCTCCTGCCACAAACTCGCATTCTGCTGCTGTCTGTGTGTCTTAATCCCTGCCCCCTTCTCTTACACCTAGCAACCTAGCACTGCAATGTCCACCCTAAAACAAACAAAAGCCTCATCTAGATGTTTGTCTGTCTGCAAAGACTTGACTCCCCATACAGGGGCCCAACACGTCAGGATGTGCAGTTTCCCAAGGGCCATTTTTAATCTGTGCAGAAACCACACCTCAGGGAGGAGCAGAGATGGCATTATATAAAGTTTTGCCTACCCTTGTCTGGGATGGTCCTGACCTAAATAATGCTCTTATTCTCCTGGCTTCATTCCTACCTCCCAGATCTGTGGGGTCTGACAGGAAGGTGTGAAGCATACTGCAGCACAAACAGGATGCAGAAAGAATACAGAAGGCTGCCCTTCCTCTCCACAGTTCACAGCTCCAGGGCTGCTCTCTGGTCCCAGACATGAAGGACAGAGAAGGAAACCTCTTCGTGGAGTCCCATGCTCCAGAGCCAACCATGCCTTCCTAAGTCAATGGGGCTGATTGGGAGGACCCGGGCTCTGTGGCCTGTCAATCCAGCCTGCTGCATACCTTCACACAGTACCTTCTCCAGGAAGGAAGTAATCCCAAGATCTCTAGTCCCCAAGAGGGCACCTGCAGGTGCTGGGAACATAACTGTGACTAGGCTTTATGGAAAGCCCCAATTTAAAACAACATAGACTGTGTCTGGGCTGGGAGAATCAGCTAAGCTCTATCCCAGGCTGCCTGCTGCCAACCTAATATGAATGGTACAATGGGCTTCCATAAAAACACAAACAGTACAGGGCTGGGATATATTGGGGATATATTGGGTAACTTCCATACCTGTCTGTGGACCCATGGACTTCACTGTCATCTTGGAGTACATCCTCTTCTAACAATTACCTCCACTGTTGCCAGCCAGAAACCTAAAACTCCCTACATAGCCCCAGCCTTGATACCCAGTAAACAGAAGCTAAAAGAGCTCCACAACACATACCCACATTCTAAAGGCCTTGCATGTGAAGGCCATCCTGTGGTGAAGGCAAGCTGGTCTCCTATAGCCAGACCCAGACCAGCAAAAAAACAGGATGGCACTTTAGTCCATCTGCCCAAACCTACACGTATCTGAGCACCAAGTCCATAAATCAAAGGCACTTTCTTAGCAACGGGAAGATTCATTGTGCCATGTCACCATCAAGACCCCATGTCACTGTGCAATGGCTAACCCATCAGAGAAACAGTCTTATGTCATAAAAGCTAAATTCTACTTGTCTATATACATTGTGGGACAGCAAAGACCCATTGACAAAAGGATAGCGATGAAGCTTGCCACTCCAAGGCCCAGGAGCATGGCTGACCATCTGGAGCTCCTTACCAATCAAAGAAAGGTATAAGGAGCAGGTAAAGCCTGAGTATGGGTCCCTATAGCAAAATACGGAATGAACATGGAACGGAGTCAACTGACCGGAAGAGCAGCTAATCCAGGCTTACATGCTGTACTAGGCTGGGCTATGCCCCAAAGTCTGCTACTTGAAGCCCTAGTCCCAGAATGTGACAGTCAGGAAATAACAGATCAAGACACCAATCAGTTCTCCTTGTATCCAACCTGTCCTCCAACTCCAGAAGTGGTACACATGGGACAGAGAGAAATGTGGCCTTGCTAATGTGGTCTTCTCCATCACCTTCCAAGCTTAAGCTGCAGATGCTGCTATTCTATGCCTGTGAGTGATAGCTTTGGCTCGCAGCGGCGCGTCCACAGACACCAGATACAAGCAGCTCTGTGTTTTTGGAAGTTTAATTAGGAGAGGGGGTGGGGGAGTGAGGACCGCGGCGCGTGAAGGGAGAGAGAGAGGAGAGAGAGAAGAGAGAGAGAGAAAGATGGAGGAAAGTACCTATATATTTATATGTGTGGTGACGTAGTAATGCAGGTAAAGGTGGGAGCTGAACCCAATGGATTCTGGGAATATGGTCGCCGTTGCCCTGGCGACAGGTCTGTGGACCCGCCCACATATCTGCCGCAGGCAGGTTCTGGATGCTAACAGTGAGGGCTTATCTTTTTCACTCGGTGCACCAGACACTCGTACAGTGCAGGACAGGGTCCTTCACCACTTCTGCACTAGGTTTTTATCTTTGGCATAGCCACATGCAGACATGGTCATGCTGTCTCTTCATGGCCCTTATAGGCCCCTCTTCCTTCAGGACTTGGGTCTGTGGTACTCAGCTAAAAGCTTAAATTGGGCTAGGCTGCAACTCTCTGGAAGAAGTATATGCATGAGATCCTAAGATCCATCCCCAACACAAGGCAAATGGAAAAGTAGACCTCAAAAGAAGAGTGTGGTGCAGGTGGCCCTGGTAAAGCAGGTCAGCCTCTCAAAGGGTCTGTCTACTGAACCATGAAAGCAATGAGCAATAAACTCTCTAATGCACTCACATCTCACATATATTCTCCCTTCCTCCCTTCCTGTCTGTCTCTCTCTGTCTGTCTCTCTCTGTCTGTCTCTGTCTGTCTCTCTCTGTCTGTCTCTCTCTGTCTCTCTCTCTCTCTGTCTCTCTCTCTCTCTCTCTCTCTCTCTCTCTCTCTCTCTCTCTCTCTCTCTCTCTCACACACACACACACACACACACACACACACACACCACAGAGAGAGGAAGAGAGGAGAGAGAATGTGTGTCTGGCATGATGATGTGCACTTTTATATACTTCATGACTTCCAGCACAGCCAAGAGTACATAGACCATGTCTCAAAAAAAGTAGAAAGGGTTGTGTGTGCCCTCCCCCTAGCCTTGAGAGGGCTGAGTCAGACCTTGTCTTTGCCACAGCGGGGCTAGCTCACCTAGGGTGGAGCCTTCTCACCTAGGTGAAGTCTATTGTCCTGCCACCTCTGCAGCTTTCAACAAGCCACCACCTGCTGAGCAGCTCTGGACAAAGCAACAAGATGCTCAAGAGGTGACAAGATCCTGGCATAGTGGGGGATAGGTCCCCTCCCTTTATAAACTCAGACTCCTAAGTAAACATTGGGCCTTGATCAGAAATTTTGTCTTCGTCTAATTCTTATCTCGCTGTTCCCCCATTAAGCCCCAATTTCCATTCGGGAACCCAGTAGCCCATGGCCACTTGCGGCTACAGGTGGCGCCAGAACACAGTAATGAGGCCAAATGAGGGAACACTGTCTTGGTGGAGTTCCACAGAAAACAGAAGATGGTATCCAGCATGGTAAGCAACATACAGTATTGATGCTAGCGCTGGCTTTAAACTTCATCTTTTTGAAACTGTTGCTGTAGGTACAGAGGGGAAGGGGGAGGTGCAGGGGTTTCTGTGTAGCCTTGGCTGTCCTGGAACTCAAAATGACCTCCAACTCTGTGCTGGGATTAAAGGCAAGGGCCACTACCACCCAGCTTCTGTTGGTTTTACTTGACTCATAGGAAATGGGATGAGATGAACAGGAGCTAAGTAGAGCAGAGCAAGCCTACACAGATTCCACCTACCACAGGGGACACAGCAGGGCTAGGGACTGGCTTCAAGCTGCTATAAAGTACATGGCAGACCCTCGGGTTTCCCTGGGACATAGCCTTTCCTCATAACTGTAACCTCAGTTCCTTCTCACTCCCACTCCTCCCCTTTCCAAAGTCCCTCAGTCATCTAGACACATACTGTAAACCCTTCTTGACTCCCAGGCTTTCCAAAATGTTCAGCCAAAGCCCAGAGTCAGACCTCCTGCCTCAGCCTGTCACCTGTTCTCCACCTATGGACCAGAAGTGTTCTGACTTTTTACCTTCAAGGGTGGCCAGGGTCCTGTGAGTGGAGGGCTTGGTTCTTCCAAGTGCTGCTGGGTACCCCACCCAGCTGGCAGGCCATTGACTTTGTTGCCTAGGAGCTACCCACCATTGATTGGCATTCCTGGGTTTAGGAGGCAACATAGCAATGGAAAAGTACTCTTCATTGAGATGGAGAGCTGGTCCAAGCCTGACAGCATGGAATACTGTCAGGCACTCCTAAGGAAGGCTATGCCACCCACGGCACTGCCACGACAGCATAGAGAGACCACTGTCAGAGCCCTCTCAATCTTGGACCACTGGGGATGCACAGTTTGTTCACATGGAGCCTACCACTTAGTTGACATAGCCTACAGTGACCCATCCCAGGATGACTCTTAAGCCCTGTCCTCTTCTTCATGGCTCTCAGATAGGGTGGCACCACACTGGGTAAGGCAGTTGACGGGGACATGTCAGGCAGCAGTTTTATACAGACCAAGCATCACCTTTGAATGAATGAGAAGACTCAAACAGGACATTCTCAGTGGTATCTCTAAGGGCAAATTAAAAGGGGACCGAAAATACTGGTAAGTGGTGGGAGCACTGCTCCAGACCAAGATTTGAGGATACCAGATGGTCCCAATTGCCAAATAGGATCTACAACAATGAAGACCATTGAGGGGGGGTGCTGAGGCTAATTTGGAAGTCAGTGGGATAACTTAGATCTCTTCCCAAATGAGCCGCAAAGTAAAACCTTGTTTAATCCATATATTGCAACTTAGCTTCTTTTGGGGGAGGGGGAGTATACAGGTACGGTGTGTCTTACTGCATAGCTCTCACTGGCCTAGAAATATATATAGACCAAGCTAATCTCAAATTCAGATTTTCAGCCTATGTCTGCCTCCCAAGTACTAGTACTAAAGGCATGTGTTACAACATGGGACTACAGCTGTGACTCTGAAGGCCACTTTTGCTGGGTAATAACTAGAGAAGCTTCCCAGAGTAACTAGAACAGCATCCTTTCCAGGGTTTCTCTCTCAGCCCTACAGCTACAACGCTGCCACACCTTGGGCCTTCACCATGTTCAAAATGATTACACTCACTCGAGAAGAGAGTGGAAGGGTCCAGAACATACCAGGCAGATCCTGGGCATGATCCTTGGCATGATCCTTATCTCTCCAGGTCCTCTCTCCCTAGCCCAATTGGGCATTTCCATACCCAGAGTTCCACCTTTCATCTCACACATTAAAGATTGCAAAGTTAAGTGTGCTTCAGCACCTTGTCACTGGAGGCACAGTTTACCCCTATCCTATACTCATTGCCCCCTGGCAGGATCCTGCACCTGTCACATCAGGAGGGCTGACCGTGTAATGCACCAGCAGCCCTGGCTTTCCTGTGTCTCTTCATCTAAGCACTGGCCTAGGTGAGCACAGCAACCCTAAATAGACATTGGCTCCTTCCTGCCAGCTATCATATTGGGCAGAGCTGCCCTTGGACTTAAGTTCATCTGGAAAGCCAGGCTAACTGAAGACATGCAAAGACTCAGGGTTGGGGTTAGGGTTAGGGTTAGGTTCAAGGGTAGCCTCCTGTGACAGGCCTTAGTTGCTGTGACTGAAATAGTAGTGACTGTCCCTAAAACTTCTGTTGATCATGTCATTAACATGCTAGACTGGGGTCTGAGTGGCTGAGGAGCCTCATCTGATGTGGCCTCTCACATGCATCTGAACACCTTCCTCTTCAGTACTACAGACTTGAGCAGGATACTACTGTCACATTCATGGAGCCAGGCTGAGAAGAAGGAGCCTCTCCTCCAAGTTCCCAGCACGCTCACTCATGCTGCTAGTCCAAAAACCCATGCTCACTGGATGACAACTGGCCTCTATATGGGACACCAACACACACACACACACCCCTAAAATGTCACTTCTTCCACAAACTGAAATGTCAAATCTTCCACAATTGAAAAGAGGGCCTGGTGAGTTGGCTCAGTGGGTCAAAATGCCACCAAGTCTGATCACCCGAAATGGGCACCCAGAACACTTAAGGTAGAACGTGAGAACCAACTCCCACAAGCTGTCCTCTGACTTCTGTCCATGCACCACAGCATACCCTTGCACATACACACACAAAAAAATAAATGTATAAAACTGTATAAAAAAAATACAAGACCTGCTTTTATTTTCATAGTAACAGTGCAACTTACAGACAGGGAATGACCACAAGAGAGCTGGACTCAGTGACGTTTACATTTTATTTACGTCAGTAGCACTAAAATACATTCCTCCTTGAGGGTCATATTTCCACAACACACATCAACACCAATCCACACTCCGTAAGTGCCCACACCACCTCCCACCAAAACCAAGCAAACACAGCAAACATTTCGTGGTCACTTCCTCAAAACCCAGGTGACCCTGTCTCAGCTCCTAGCTACAGCAGTGCCCATAACTCACAAAACTTCCCCTTTGCACACTGCTGGACCCATCTCAAGCTCACCAACACTTCTTATAATGTGCTCATTGCCAAGGGAACACTCAAACAACAGATCCTCATGGCCAAAAGGAAGGAACACAGCCCCAAGAGCACGTGCAGACCTGAAGTGAGATGGCGTCAGAACTACCTGGTGCTCAATGCAAACCACGGGTCAGGCGACAACATGGCATGGATTGTGACGGGTTGAAGCTTGTGAAGGGGCAATTATTTGCTTCTTGCTTCAGAGCTGATCATTTTGCACATGCCTCTGTGTGCTGTGTGTTTGTGTAAATAGCCAGAAGCACTGGCCTATCGTTACTAGAAATGGTATCGCTAAGCAAAACCTTTTGACGGAAAAAGGACAAATATTTCTCCAAGAAGAAAAGATGAGATTTCCCAAAAACTAAACTATATTTGGTGTCAATTTTTGACTACCTGGAGAAGATTAAAAGCTGAACAATAAATAAGGAAAGACTCTACATCTGAAGTGGCTCCTGATGGCCTCTGTTTGCCAGAGTACCCTGAATCAAAAGCATCCTGACACCCATGGCTCAAGGCACAACCTACTTTACCTGTAAGTTCTACTGTACTTAAAACTGCGCGCTGTACCACCACCAGGAGGCAGTCTATGATGAACACATACCCAGCTCCCTACTGAACCCTATGGACTACAACTACAAATACCTCAGAGCTCAAGCAGGGCTTGGGCTGCTGAAAAGAATGAGGCAGACTCTTACAACTCTTACAGCTCGAGGAAAACGCTATGGATTTAGTGTTGGGGAAAAGCAGAGTTACGAGAGTGAGGCTGTGTCACGAACTTATACAAGCCACCCGGGATTGTAGCCTCCGTCTCCAACACCCCTGATCCTACCAATCCGTGGGCACACGTCCATAATCCTGCTAAGCGAAGTGACCCTGGGCAACACTTAAAGGATGCCACTGCCATGCGCGCATGCACACACACACATACACACACACACACACACACACACACACACACACACGAGCAGCTGCTGTGGCTGCCGCCAAGTCCAGCCTAGTGGTTCCCTTTGGTCGACTTCTTCTTCTTCGAGTCCTCTTTCTGCTTCTGCTTCTTCCTCTTGCCACCTTCTTTGAGCCCTAAGGAAACATGGCTTGTGAAACACTGCACACGAGCAACTGCATCCCCATGAGGTGGGTCACTCAGTAAACACTTCCCCATGTACAAAGAAAGCAACAGAACAACCATTTATGGTGTCCACATCAAAAAGAAAACAAATGGTTTGGAATAGCATGCTAAAGACTTTCCATATTGCTCCCAGAATGTCACCACCACATAGGGAAGAACACAACCCACAGCAAGCATCCTACATTTACCCAGCAGCCCAGCCACGGAACCAGCTCTGTGGAACAGGCTCCTCAGAGGCCCGGCCAAGGCCCTTACTGCAAAGTAAACAGCCCTGCGACCTCTGCAGCCAAGTCAATCACACACCCTTCACGGCTGCCTTCTGAAATGGAAAGGCCATTCTCTCTGGCAGCCCATTTTTCTATCTTGAAAAAAAGTCTCTCTAATTTTTCCAGTCATTAAAGCTAACAGATACAAGACCTTACCAACCAAGACCCCGGTAAGAGTGACAGAGGCTCAACTCTGGATACTGCCAATGAGCTGAAGGGCTTTGCCTTCAGGCCTAGAGAAGCTCAGACCCTGGCCAGATGGTGTAGGTGGGATGTGGGCCTGGTGTTGAACAAGAGCCACAAAAGAGATCTCAGAACCCAAAGTTGTATAACATGCCCACAGACACCTCAAAATTCCCACCTAAACCTCAACACATGAATTAGTTGGAGGGTGGGGGGGGTTGAGGAAGGCAGGCCAGCAACAGGCTTAGATGCAGGCTCTAGGTCTGAGAATAGCAAGCCATTCTCTGTGAAGAGGGCCACACTCCACAACACTACTAGGTAGGGCCAAGTTGAGCAAGAAGGAAGAAATGTTTATTCATGACTCTTCTCCTGTTGAATAATTTCTTTTTAATGACAGTATTGTGTGGGGAATCCACAAACAAATATAAAATGCCACTAATCCCTTTTCCAAAATGCAGCTTGCCCTCTGCAGAACAAACTTTCAAGGCCACAGAATAGCCTGCCAAAAAAATTTTAAAAAGGGGGTGGGAGGGTGGGGGGAGCCTACATATCCTGAACCCATGGCTCAGCAATACAGAGCTTACCAAACATGTGGCCAGTCCACGGCACGCACGCGCAGCCAGCAAATTAAGCTGCACTTAGTTTTCCCCTCATCACCAGCACAGTTCGGACCATGGCTCCTCTGCCTGACCACAGACCAACTCTTTGACAACGCCAGGTGGCTTAAATTGCACAGTCCTGAGTTCTAGGACGAGAACTCAGTGAGAATTTTTTTCATCTAGGAAACTCCACTTGCTGATGCCAACCAGCCAGGCTGCACCTAGGCTGTACCTAGCAGCTCCACGGCTGACAGCCACTGGGAGCTACAACTGGGATGGCTTGTACCAAATTTCTCCTTCTGGGAATTTTTAGTAATACTTGCCCAAATCCAACCAAAACCAATAATAACAGCAAAGCCCCTGAAGGCTATACACTGGGTGAAGTGTGGGAAGCCTGGCCCAGGACATCTGAGTTCTTCAACAGTGGCTCTCAGAATTTTAAGGTCTGGACTTGGTTCCCTGATCCCAACAGCAGAGGGCCAGACTTTGCAAAGGCTTCTATGTTAGCCAGAGGACAGTTGCTTGCAGTACAGAGCAAGGTATGCTGCCCAGGTCACAGTTCTGTTGTGGAAACCGAAACCACTTTTGTGCTATAGCTGTTTCCAATTTCCCTCCCAAAGGGCCTCCGTTTTCATTCAGTTAAGCCACACCCTTGTGTAGCTCAGGTGGTAGATTAAAGAACCTCACTTCAAAATGGGTCATCATCTCTGAGAGACAAGGTAAGTGAGAACTACATTTTTTTTCCTATAGGAAAGCATGTCTCTATAACTTAAAACATGAAGAGCTGTTGAGGGGAAGGGAGGAAGTGCCAGCTACGCCCAGAGCCATGCTGCCAGTGCTTCTGACCCCAGACTCAAAGGACACAGAGAGACCACCTCACTCACAGCTTTTCCAGCCTCTCATGCAAGATTTCTACCGGGATCCACAAGCTCACTACTACATACTTGTACACACACGCACACACACACATACACACACACTCACTCACTCACTCACTCACGCGGGTACAAAGTCTGAATCTGTACTGGCAGAACAACGAAGTGAAAGCACTTGGCTGTTCTCACTAGTAAATTCTGTCTCCAGATCGGCCTTGGCTGGTCAGGGTTTAAGAGCCATGGCCGGGGCCTAGAGAATGGCCATGTGCTAGTCACATTTCCTGTCCATATCCTGCTGTGGGAGGTCTACGCACCTAAGAATAAGCTCTGCAGTCAGGTCTGTCCCTACATACCTTCTAGAAACCAGAAGATTAATGACCTCATAGGCCAGGCTCCAGCACCTTTACAATGGAACATGAGTAGAGAGAGACTACCAAAATCTACAAGGCTGCTCTGCTCCGTTTCTCTTACCACCCTTTCCAATCCTGGGCTCACTCAGCACCGAGACAGTGCTCATGGGCGGTGTCCACAGCCACAGAGGCACAAGGAGCACCTACCACTCAGCTGCACAGAGCTCAGTCACCCATCTGTTTTTGCTGGCATCTCTCCACAGCAAGGCAACTAAACTGACTACCCAAAATTTTAGCAATGCCACAAGTCCTCTGTTTGCTTCTGCTTGTAAAACCCTAAAGGACACCTGCTTCATCCTCCTCTGAGGAGAACCAGAGGGGCTAGAGGGCTTGACTTTAACACAAACTTCTGAAAAGAAAGGAGTAGACCTCTGCCTTCTGTTTCCTACTTGGAGCACTTTGTTACACTATGTGACACAGACCACCAAACCATATCTCTGGAGTTTGGCTTGGGGGAGTTGTATAGCCACAGGCACAAATTTGTCTCACTTCTGGGCAATAAAATAACACTGATTCAAGGCTGGGGCCTGACTGTCAAGTTCTATGTGTACATGCTAACCACCCAGAATGCTCTATAAAGGAATACTCCTGGAAATATACAAGCTACCTGCTGAGGTAGAGCCAGATGGTGGACAGTCCCATCATGAGCACAGAGGAAGGCCTCCACCTTCACCTGTGGCTCATCTAAGATAACTCTACTGTGTGCACGGCTGGAGCTTTCTGTCTAGAGAGTGAAGTTACTAAGTGTGCAAGTGGTCTTGGGGCAAGTCAGGTCTTGCCCAAGATCTAGATCCCAAGCTCTAGGATCAAGTTATAGACCAGAACCATTAGGGACAGAAGCAGTACCTAGCAATTCACTAGCAGTCAACCTAACCCAGACAATATACTCCATACACACCAGAATGCTGGGACCCCTGTTTTAATCATGGGGTTGGCTTTGAGCCACGCAGCTAGGCCATACATAGAGCAGCTGTAGGAGGTGAGCTGGACACAGGTATCCTCTCTGTCCCTTCTCAGCAGGTCTGGCACCTACCCCCAGGTCCCCATGCTCGCTCAGGTCAGAATGCAGCAACACAGGCCTGACTTCTGTGCTTCCTGTCCTGGATCTGGGGGCAAAACACTTTGGGGGTGCTCCACACCAGCTCCCTTCTGCACACCTGCTGAGGTCAAAACACTTTGGGGGTGCTCCACACCAGCTCCCTCCTGCACACCTGCTGAGGTCATAGGGGCATCCCGCTGCCTGTCCTGCTCTTCTTCTTCCCAGTTGCTTTTAGACCCAAGTCTGGCCGTTGGGGCAGGCCTGTGTGGCTTCTGTGGGCGGGTGCTGACAGAAGGGGCCGGAGTCTGGACTGGAGCTGGGGCTGGAGTTGGAGTTGGGGCCGGAGTTGGGGCCGGGGGCCGGGCCTGGGAGGGGACCCGAACTGGTGCTGGGGCCGGACCGGGGGCCAGAGCTGGTGTGTGTTGGCCTCTCCGCTGGCATTCTTCTGCAAGGGCGTTCTCATCGGCCACACCTGAAAACACAGCACACCAGGGAGAGCTGTGAGCCTCAGCCCTCCCTTGGGAGCAAAAGGCTTTACATACCTTCTTTCCCAAAAGATGGCTCCATCTCTAGAGCCATCATACATTTATACAAGAAGAAACTACCCATTCCCTCCACTGCACTACTGGGCCTGAACATTCTCTTCCCAGTGGGAAAGAAAACAATCCCAGAGAAATCAACTCTCTCTCTGCTGTATTATCATCATGCAGATTCTCAGTTGAACAATCAAGGCATAGCCTGGCAAATACCACTTAACATGGTTCTTGCCAACCCAACAATTCAGCCCTGCAAAGAGACCAAGCATGTTCATAGGCCAGCCACCAAGGAAGCACCACCTCTATACAAGTATAAAGTGGCTTAGAAGACTGCGGAAGCAGTCCTAAGGCACCCACTCTGCCCACCATCCCTATGGGGGGAGAGCCAGGCCCCAGGCAATCTCCCAGAAATTCCCCAGCCAAGTAGCTCATCACACCCTCAACACTCTGCCCCGCTATCATTCAGAAGGTTATTATCTTTGGCAAAACAGAAACAAGCTTTTACACACTAGATGGATACTGAAAATAAAACAAGAAGGCAACAAAGGGTTAACTTCTAGTCCCTGTAACTAACAGTGCTGTTATCATTTATACCAGGCATAAAACAGGAGGCAATGACTCTCCATTCTAGAACTCAGCTCACCAGGAGGATAAAGCTTTGCCCTGCAACCACTCATTGCAGCCTATGTGTCAACTCAGCCAGAGACATGCAGGAGCTGCCTTTCTTTGGTAGTAAACCAAGAAAGGTACAGTCACCCCACATGCAGGTTCCCCTTTTATCCCTGGGAGGCACATGCTCAGGGCAATGTGGTAAATATTTTCTATCAGCCCTCATCTGGACATTTCACAGGAGCCAGACCTGTGGAGAAGCCTGGTAGGTAACAATAGTACCTGCCAGAATCTTAAAGGGGTAATGCAGCTGGGTGATGGTGGTGCTTATCTCTAAGCACGAAAGAGGCAGAGGCAGGCCAACCTGTCTACAAAGTGAGTTCTGGGACAGCAAGGGCTACACAGCGAACCCTGTCTCAAAACAAAACAAATAAATAAAAGAAAACAAGGGAAGGAAGGAAGGAAGGAAGGAAGGAAGGAAGGAAGGAAGGAAGGAAGAAAGGAAGGAAACAACTGGGGTAATGCATCACACCTGGGGCTTCAGGGTCACCAGTCACAAGTCCAGAGCACTGAGTGTGCAAGCCTCACCAAGGAACCTGCTATTTACTGGCATTCAGTGAATCCATGTTGCACCCATTTAACCAACAATGCCCAAAGGTAAGCCAGCAGCTACAGCCTGTCCAAAGGCGCCAACTGTTTCCACCCCGTTGTCCTCACTCATCCTATATGCTCTGCCAGACCCAGGGATCCTGAAGAGCCACACTTTCTGCACTGGGCGGAGGGCAAAATGTGGCATGGGCAAGCTTTGCAAGTTCAGCAAACACGTATGAATGAGAACAAAACTTGAGATCTGGGGGGCCATGGAAAGGAAACTACCATGCACTCCTAGTTCAGGCACTAGACTGAAACACTATTCAAAGACTGCTGAGGAAAGCCACAGTTTGTGGTAAGAACAGGGGTAGCACCACCCCGTGAGGGTTCTGACACAAACACCCAACCTCTGCTAGTCTGCAAACTGAACACTCTTCCTGACAACTCAGGTGGTATTGGTAGGTACAAGGTGACAAGATTCAGAATCTGAATGATATGAATGATGGCATGTAGGAAGAGAATGTGAATGCTCACCTGATGCCTTGGGGAGTTTTGTCAACTATCCCTGGCTTGTCCCACAGCTGGCCAGGCAATCCAACAGAGACTGAGCACATGAAGGAAGCCCAGACAGACTCTAAGCCAGACTCCTCTCTGCTGAACAGGGAACTATGCCTGTAAATTCCCTGCAGGCGTGCTCATACATGCTGTAATCTCAACATTGACCGTGTGCTAGAATGACAGTACACTGGAGGCCACTCTGGACTACATAGCAAGACCTTATCAAAAAGCAAACAGGCACCTGCCTTTAATCCCAACACTCAGGAGGCAGAGGCAGACAGATCTCTATGAGTTCATGGCCACTCTGGTCTACAAACACAGGACAGAATAGCCAGGGCTTGTTACACAGAAAAACCCTGTTTCAAAGAGGGAAAAACAAGAAACAAAAACCAAGAACAGTTCTCAGCCAGCCTGGAACTGCGTAATTTGAGGCTATATAACAACCCCCATATTTCATCACAGTAAGGGAGGGGGAGGAAGGAGTATTGAGGAGAAAGGTAGGGTTGAGCATGTTGCCCTACTGTAACTTGTAAAGGAAACCATTTTTTTTCATGTATGACACCCCATATAACTGCATCAAACCTTTATTTTGGGGACACTGTGCTGAGCCTCCAGACAGCAGTCTCTTGCTCATCTTTTTACTTACCTCAGTGCCAAAACAGATATCCTCAGGTCTATCCAAAACCAAGTTCCCATCCAGCCTCAAGGGGAAGCAGGGTACTCCCCACATTTTGCTTCAGGAGCACCCTTCCCAAAAAGGCCTGCTGGATCCGCAGGCTCCACCCAGATACACCCCACAAGGTACAACCCCCAATGGAAATAAACAAATGTCCTAACAGACGTTTACAGGCCTTGGCCCTCGGTGGAGGAGTGTTACAAACTCACCACCCTTGTAGGGCAAGCTCCACATACTCTGGCTTTCAGACCTCAGCTGGGATATCTATAGATGGAAGCCAGTCACAAGGATGGCATGCTGCTCGTTGCAGGCTCTCTTCACTTGCACCCCTTACATTCCCCGGCCTAGAAATAGAGTGGACCTTACTTCAGAGCACCTTCAAAGAGTTCTGTGCTTACCTATTGAAGAGTTAAACACTAAACATGCAGAACAAACTGGATGGCTTTTGGTTATCTCAGGACTGGCAAATGGCAAGGTGGCTCAGAGAGTAAAGATGCTTTGCGGATAAGGTAAGCCTGATAACTTGAACTTGATCCCCAGGACCCTCATGGGAGAGAAGCAAGTATCAAGTTGTCCTCCGATCTGCACTTGCACATACACACACACACACACACACACACATACAAACATACACACATACACACACACCCCTCCCTCACTCACAAATAAATGTAACAATTTTAGAAAGAACTAAGCTTAGAAAAATAAAAAATAAAAAATAAAAAAGACTAGCAGAAAGCTGACAGTGTGCCTGACAAGCCTTCCAGAATCTGGACCTCATTCTTATAACAGGTAACTAGCAAACTAGGAGCTCAGGACTTAAAGCACAAAGCCAATACTCCTTGTTGGCCTATGGCAGCCAAGCAAGCCCTCTCATGGCTGCTACCTTCCTGCTCAGAGTGCCACCCAGCTCTCAGGGCTTTCCTGAGAATCCCCACTAGGAATTTCCCTGCTCATGGCCCAGCACTGAAGAGAATGGGGACACAGGACACGAGGTCCCACAAGCTCAAGTACCTGGGACAGAAATGACGGTGGGAAAATCAGCAGATACTAGGGCATCTCTCCTCAGACATTCTCACTAGCCACTCCCTCTAAGAAATGACTCACCATGTACTTGTCCAAGCACTCCTTCCTGCCTGCTGTCCTCACAATATACTATGTAGTGGAGGGCAGCCAGCACCCCAAAATAATGAACTGGCTGCTGTGACAAGACCTGTGAAGCTTGTCCGCCTAGCAACTGCTGCCTCTAAGGAAGGTAATTTGGAGCAGAGCAGGCACAGCATGACCACTGGTGTCGGGGACATTACCAAGCCTGATGACCCATGTGGAAGGAGGAAGCTGTGTTGGCCTATTGACCTCAGGACACAAACCTAGACCCAGCCACAATACAGATGGCCCTCTGCACTGTATCCTGGCCCAAAGCACATCACTCCTCATTTACAGTCCATTGATCGGTTCCAACCACAGCACACTCTAACAGAGCTGGACAGGTACACACACACACACACACCACCCCACCACATCACAGAGCAACCATCGGAGTCCACAGAACCCACAAGTAAGACAGCACTACTACTTGTCCTGACCAGCACCTACCACAGAAAGGACTTCATTCCCTCACATGCAGCCTGCAAGCAACGACTACAAAGACAGGCAGGGCTGAGATCAGAGTGGCTGTGTGCCCTGGCCATGCTCTGCTCTTGCTGGCTTCCTTCTGAAAGTCGAATCATTTGTGGAACTGCCATGCTCCAGTTACCCCTCAACACCTCCTCAGGCCTGGAGGAAGAGTGTAAGTAGAGCTCAGAACTCATCCACAAGGCCCTCAAAACACATTCTGGGCTGTGCTGGTGCCCGGGAGGAACATCAAATCCTGAAAGCCAGAGCAAGGGCTGAGAGTAGCTGCTCTAAGGGAAAGTGCTTGTTTAGCAATGTGACTCCATACTCAGGAGCCAATTTTTTTTTTTTTTTGGTTTTTTGAGACAGGGTTTCTCTGTGTAGCCCTGGCTGTCCTGGAACTCACTCTGTAGACCAACTCCAACTCAGAAATCCGCCTGCCCCTGCCTCCCAAGTGCTGGGATTTACAGGCGTGAGCCACCACCGCCTGGCCAAAAAAATGTTTAAGGCGTGTAAACCTGTAAACAAGGCTGAATGTCATACGTAATATCCATGGGAGTTAAACAAAAGAAAGTCCCATCCAAAAAAAAAAAGCATCATAAATAAACCAGCAGTTCTCAACTTGTCATGACCTCTTTTGGGGGCAGGGAGCGTCAAACAACTCCTTCACAGGGATTACTCGTCAAATACCCTGGTATTATTTTACCATTCACAGTAGCAAAAGTACTGTTATGAAACAGCAACAAAATAATTTGATTTCATTGGGGTATAATGAACAACATAAAGACTGTATTAAAGGGTTGTGCATTGGGAAGGTTGATACCCACTGCCATAAACTCTTAGCAGATGTCCTCAAGGTGTGTGGATCATGGGGTCCCAGTTTACACTATGGTTTGCTGTGTCTATCTCTTTCAGGGACCCAAATGCCAGAAGCCTAGTATCCACCGCAGTTAGGCAGGCAGAATCTTCCAGGACACAATGAAGAATGGATCTGCATAGTCTGAGATTAGACAGCATTCATATTTAAAGACTGCAGGAGGAATCAACCCTTCAACTGACCAGCTCTGCTCTATTCCCTTAACAGATACGGATTAGAGCCCGCGGTGGTGGCACACACCTTTAATCCCAGCACTTGGGAGGCAGAGGCAGGCAGATTTCTGAGTTCCAGGCCAGCCTGGTCTATAGAGTGAGAGACAGCTAGGGCTACACAGAGAAACCCTGTCTTGGAAAAAACCAAAAAACCAAAACAGATATGGATTATACAAAAATTTAACCTCAGCTGGGCTGTGGTGGCGCACACCTTTAATCCCAGCACTTGGAAGAGGCAAGAGGATTTCTGAGTTCAAGGCCAGCCTGGTCTACAGAGTGAGTTCTAGGACAGCCAGGGCTATACAGAGAAACCCTGTCTCGAAAAACCAAAACCAAACCAAAACAAAGCAAACAAACAAAAAATCTGATGATCCCAGTTTCCTGGAAGCCACTGAGTGTCTTCCATCTTCCAAGTGTGTGACAGAATCCATATGGACATATAAACATGGTATAAACAAGTATACATTCTCTGCAACTGACACAGACGCCAGGGCCTCCTAGTAAGCCTTCTAAACTAGGAAAACAATCTGCGAATCAGGAACACAGGCTTTCTGGACAGTATGTTACCAGGGCAGCCTGCACTTGCTGCTCTTCCAGGAGACCGAGGTAAGATTCCTAGAGTCCACATCTGGTCCTGTTTTGGCTTTCGTGAGCACTATGCATGCATATGGTGCACAGAAATACATGCAGCCAAACACACAAACATAAGTCCACTTTATAAATTTAGTACAGCCAGGTGGTAGTGGCACATGCCTTTAATCCCAGCACTCAGGAGATTCAGGAGACTCAGCAGATCTCTAGGTCTGAAGCTAACCTGATCTACATAGTGAATTCTAGGACAACCAAAGCTATACAGAAAAACCCTGCCTCAAAACACAAAAACAGGACAAAACAAAAAAGGCACAATTTTGGCTAGCCAATCTGCTAGCATGATTTTTATATTACTTATGGTTTGTTTTTATTTACTTACTTACTTATGGGGGTAGGGTCTGAAATTCTAAATAGACCAAACTGGCTTTGAACTCAGACATTCTCCTTACTTTGATAGTTTTAAAGGTTTTGATCTCATCAGGCACTGATGCCTTTTTTTATGTAACTTATATTTATATTTTGCCTGCTTGTATGTCTGTGTGAGGGTATAAGATATCAAGAGTTACAGACAATTGTGAGCTGCCATGTGGATGGTGGGAATTGAAAGAGGTCCTCTTGAAAGAGGCAGGCAGTGCTCTTAACCATTGCGCCACCTCTCCTGTCCCTCTGATGCTTCTTTTTTTTTTAGTTTTGGGGGTTTTTAGGAGGGTGGGTGGTTGTTTTGGGTTTTGTTTTTGTTTTTTTGAGATGTGTACCACTGGAACTCACACTGTACTCTAGGATGGCCTCAGAGGCAGCCTCTGCCTTCTGAGTGCTAGGATTAAGAGCGTGTAACACACCCATCCACCTTACAGTCATTTTTTTTTTTTTGGTTTTTCAAGACAGGGTTTCTCTGTGTAGCCTTGGCTGTCCTGGAACTCACTCTGTAGATCAGGCTGGCCTGGAACTCAGAAATCCTCTTGCCTCTTCCAAGTGCTGGGATTAAAGGCGTGATTTACTTTATGTATGTGAGTACACTGTCACTCTCTTCAGAGACACCAAAAGTGAACTTTGGATCCCATTACAGATGGTTGTGAGCCACCATGTGGTTGCTGGGATTTGAACTCAGGACTTCTGGAAGAGTAGTCAGTGCTCTTACCCGCTGAGCCATCTCTCCAGCCCTATATTCACCTTTTTTTTTTCCTAAAGTGGAGTTGTTTTAATGCTGGTTACCCAAAGCAGAACCTAAGGCAAGCCAAGCACTGAGCCACATTCTGGGTTTTGAGAGCTCATGTTTCTTTTCCACTCAGGAAACAAAACACACCAGAAAACATATGCCTTGGAACAACAAATTAAATGAAATTGTAAAACCAACCCACAATCTGCCAGTGTCCTGAGCCAAGACCCTGAGGTCACTCAGAAGCTGAGACAGAACTACTCAGCAGCTGTCATATGAGTGCTGCGTCTTCAGATCCCACCGAGTCCAGCTGAATGTGAGTACTGGCTTCACATAACCTCCTCCCCAAATGCTCGAGAAGAAGTCAATTTCACTCAGTCATTAACGCCATCAATCCAGTATTTCACCTGTATCACCTGCTGGCACACAAGATGAAGTTAAGTCACACCACTGGTGTCAGAACATGTGCCAGGCACTGGGACACGGGTGTTCTTGTCCTTAGACTTAGTGCTGTATAGTTTCAAACAAGGAAGCTCTGTACTGTCGGCCTCAAATGAACACAACAGAGTGGGGACATCTGTGAGAGGACACACTTGAGCAGCCACAAAGTGGGAAACCAAGTGGGGCATTTATAAAACCTGGAATGAAGGAGGATGCAAGGAAGGGAGAAAATTATGAACAAGGGGACAGACAACAGGGTCATCTTAGGAAACCACCATTAGTAGAGAAGAGTTAGGAAACCCACAAGTAGGCAAAAGTCACTTTTCATCAGGAGACCTAGAAACCAGGGAATCCCTAAAGCACAGGACAGTAATTTTATTTCTAACTCAGGCTAGACATGTACCCTATCACTGTGTCATATCCTCAGCCTTAAAAAAGGCTATGTCCTCTGGGGTCAGAGATACATAGAGATACATGAAAATAACTGGTGAGCTTGGTGACACTTATAATCCCAGCATTTAGGATGCTAAAACAGGAGCTGAGTTACACAAATATGAGTTCCAGGGTAGAGACCCTGTCTCTGTGGTTAAGAACTATGAAAAGCGGGCTGGTGAGATGGCTCAGCAGGTAAGAGCACTGACTGCTCTTCCCAAAGTCCTGAGTTTGGATCCCAGCAACCACATGGTGGCTCACAACTACCCGTAATAAGATCTGATGCCCTCTTCTGGTGAGTCTGAAGACAGCTATAGTGAATTACGCCAGAGCGAGCCGGGCCAGCAAAGATCCCAAGTTCAATTCCCAGCAGCCACACACATGATAGCTCATAGCTACAGTGTACTCATACACATAAAATAAATAAAATAAATCTTAGAAAAAAAAAAAAGAACTATGAAAAGCACCAGTTGAGCTTCTTCTGAGTGCTGTGTCACAAACATCCTGAAGTCACTGAGTCACAGTGGACAAATAGCCAAATGACTTCCAGCAGCCAAGTGAAGTTGGTATGTCCTAAACTCAAGTGTCAGTTCCATGTGATGTTGTCCCCTATGGCACACAAACCACACTGCTCATATCAATCAAAAGCCCTGAGTAAAGGTGCCCATAGTCAATCATTTCTCAGGCCAGTAAGGCTGGCACTTAACGGGTACCTTAAAAACCAACTGTTCCCACGACTGGGGCCAAATGTTGTTAGTTACAAGATGGTGCTGCATAGCAACTCCTCACACCCCACAGCTGTAGCACCTTCTGAGACTGGAGCCAGAACAAATACAAGGCACTTTCCTGAACCAGGCAGCAGAGCCAGACTTCTCTTCCCTCTGCCACATGTTCACTAGTAAAAAGACAAACAGGACTGAACAGGTGCTGGACATAACCCAGATGGCACTTAGTAAATGCTTTTGGAGCTGGGGAAATGGCTCAGCAGTTAAAGATCTGCTCCTAAAAACCAAAACCGTGCTGGGCGGCAGCGGCACACACCTCTAATCCCAGCACTCAGGAGGCAAAGGCAGGCTCATGTCTGAGTTAGGGTTCTAGAGTTCCAGGACAGCCTTGAAACCTCAAAATTAAATTGGGAAATATTTTTTTTTTCGAGACAGGGTTTCTTGGTATAGCCCTGTCTGTCCTGGAACTCACTCCAGTCTGGCCTTGAACTCAGAAATCCACCTGCCTCTGCCTTTATTTTGAGTCTTATTTTGAGTATTTATTTTGAGTCTTACTGTGTTGACAGTTCATCAAGGAATTGAAACAAAAGGGAATTCTCCATTTCTGTCAGCCTCGTCTACACAGCAAGTTTCCATCCATCCTTGTCTCAAAAGAAAGGGTGTGAATACACATGGTTGAGTATTTCTGAAGAGACTGCACAGCTCCACAGATGTTCAAATCTCAGCAGTTCATTCCCAGCACCCACACAGCACAAGAGGCATACATGTGTATTTATGCACATACATAAATGCAAGGAAAACATATATAAACCTAAAGACTGAATTTCAAAAGGTAAGTCAATCTAAAAATGCTTAATGTGAACTGTCCTTCCAGGAAAAACAAAAACAAAACAAACAACAACAACAAAAAAAAACTGAACTTACTATAAGGCACACTTGGAACAGAAACAAAACCTAAAAACCAATTATGAAAGTAAAAATTGGGCTGGCAAGATGGCTCAGCGGGTAGGAGCACTGACTGCTCTTCCAAAGGTCCTGAGTTCAAATCCCAGCAACCACATGGTGGCTCACAACCACCCGCAATGAGATCTGAAGCCCTCTTCTGGCATGTCTGAAGACAGCTACAGTGTATTTATGTATAATAATAAATAAATCTTTAAAAAAAAAAAAAAGAAAGAAAGAAAGTAAAAATTGCCCTAGCAAGATGTGTCAACAGGTAAAGGTTCAACCTCCAGGATTCCTCCACTCTGTCCTGAACTTCTCTACCACACACACACACTCACAAGTTGGATCCCTAGGTCCCAAGTGGTGAAAGACAAAAAGACTCCTGAAAATTATTTCTCTACATAGGTTGAAGCATGTACACACCCATGTTGAAACTTGGTCTGTTGCTATGTACTGTAATGCTATGTAGGGCCCCTAAGACTGCTTGCCCCAGAGATGAGGCAAACAGAACCAAGTGACACTATGTGACCTTGCCCCAACCCAAGTTATTTCTGATTGAATAAAGAAGCCTACAGCTGGGCAGAATTGAGATAGGCAGAAATTGGTATTCCTGTCCTTAGGATCAAAGGAGACCATGAGGAGAAAGAAAAGGTGGAGAGGAAAAAGCAGACATGGCTACAAGGGTTGGCCAAGTAGTTAAGAGCAGCCCAGATAAAATAACTTGGGGTTATCGATAGAAAAGTAGGCTTTAATAGCACAGAGGGCAGATGTCTGCCCAGCTCGTGCTGGTTAAGGCTTACTGTACATAATAAAAGTTGGGAGTCTTTTATCCGGAAACTGAATGATGGTGGGGTAGAAGCACCAGACTGAGACTAAAATATTTTCTACAACACACTCAAACATCACGAATAATATAACTAGGACAGTGATGAGCACCTTAATACCAACACTTGGGAAAATCCTCAAATCCCACATAATGAGAAGTGATTTCTTTCTTTCTTTTTTTTTAACGTATGTGCAGTGCACATAGGGAAACAGGCACAAACACAAATGTAGAGTAATTCTTTTAAGGCTTTGAGAAAGGTATTTCAGCACTCCCCAGTACTTCTTCCCCACCTCACAGAGGATGAGGTCACCTGGTCTACAGAGACAATTCTAGGACAGCCAAGGTTATACAAAGAAACCCTGGCTCAAAAAAACAAAAGAGGCTAGGACTGATAGTGAACACTTTTAATCCTAGCACTCAGGAGTGAGACAGGTATGTCTGAGTTCCAAGATTATCTAGTCTACATATATAGTGAGGTGCTATCTCAAAAGCAAAACACAGCAAAGGAAAGCTGACACTCTGTGCTTGTAGATCATCCCAGCACTTGAGGGGAAAGGGCAGAAGAATGAGACCCTCTCTCTATCACCACCACCTCCCAGAAAAGAATTCTGGAAGAGAAATTTTTTCTTTCTTTTTTTTTTTCTTTCTTTTTTCTTTTTTTTTTTTTTTTTTTTTTTTTTTTTTGGTTTTTCGAGACAGAGTTTCTCTATGTAGCCTGGAACTCACTCTGTAGACCAGGCTGGTCTTGAACTCAGAAATCTGCCTGCCTCTGCCTCCTAAGTGCTGGGATTAAAGGCGTGCGCCACCAGCACTGGAAGAGATATTTCTTAAGAGGCCACCTGCTGCCAAAAGGTTCATCCCACTGCACCTCAAACCTGAGCGCCTGGATATACCTCACACTTTAGAGGTATAGGCACACAGCCTGAGAACTTTGGTGTATGGCCAGATTGATTACATGCTACAACTGAAATCTTCCCTGAACTTCCTTCCATAAGACAAGCCACTTAATACTATTGATTCAGTATATAATACTGATTAATTTATAATTATATATAATAACTACATGACAGTAATATAAACCATTCAGTTCCAGAATCAACCCTAGAACTTTTGTTATTAAAAAAAAAGAGAGAGAGAATAATCCTTCACTCAAACCAAGTTAGAAGACACAGAAGAAAATGAGTGAGGCAAAGAGAATTCAAAAAATACAGATGCATGCCTCCTATGCAATGGCTCTGCACACAGCAGTAGCTACTAAGGATGACCCTGTGCAGAAACTGAACACACCCTCACAAATTTTCTAAGACCAATGTAGCAATGGTTTGCAAGTCACTGCTGAATAACACTATCACCACACAGCAATTCGAAATCTCCCAAAAGTGGCATGTACCCTGGGGATTCAGCTCTCTGAAAACAAGTGTGTCTGCACAGCCAGCAATGGATGAATGAACTAGACAACAGCTCTCAAGAGTAAAAGTCAAACACTGGTCCATGTGCCCTTCTTCTCCACCACCAACCATCTTTGGGCCAGCATGTGTTGTGTGACCTCCAAAGCTTCAAGATTCAACATCCTAGGTGTACTCACACATGCAAATCCAAAACTGAGGCCAAGTAGTGCTGTCTCACTCCTTTCCATTCCCATATCATTAGGCAACACCAGAGTACTTCTGTATCATCCTGTTATCAACAGGATCACACAGACACAAGAAGGCTGCAGACCCCACTCATGAAAGAATGCACCAAACACATTCACATTTATTTTCTTTCTTTTTTAAGCAAATAACAAAAACCCAAATTACCAGCTTTTCTTAAATCTAAGCTTCCCAGCATTTGGGAGGCAGAGGCAGGCAGATTTCTGAATTCGAGGCCAGCCTGGTCTACAGAGTGAGTTCCAGGACAGCCAAGGCTATACAGAGAAACCTTGTCTCAAAAAAAAAAAAAAAGGAAAAAGAAGAAAAAAAAAGTCAAACTGATGAGGTTGCCAGAATCCATGCCCAACTAGAAAACATCCTTAATTTACACTAAAGCAAAACGCCTATATCAACAGGCTTCTGGTCATAAACTATTTGTGAGATAAAGCCAAGGGCACCCACTGCCTTCAGACTTTGAAGTGTTCCTGGGTACCCACAACCAGCTCACTCCTAACATGTTAAGGTGACTCATCCTCTTTAGACCATTCATTCACTTTGAGATAAAGCTTTCTATTCCTTACTCCAGGAGTGTCAGGATCCTTACAACAATCAGAAAGAATCTATACACTACTCACTTCTTAAATGGTGGAGCAGAGAGGTTAGGGTAAAATCACCTAACTGACCTTTTAGCTGGAATTGTCATAATCACAGATTGTTTTTGCAGACTGAAATAAGTTTATGTTTACTGGCTCTTTAATCATACCTTGATGTTCCATGCACACTGCCCTGCCCTGAAGTGATCTTCTGTAAACTATATCCCTAAAAATCTTCAAAATACTTTCCAGTGAAAACCTTTGGACCAGTTCCTTTTCCTCACACAAATGTTAAACTAAAATCTGTAATAATGAGGCATAGTGGAGCATGCCTATAATCCCAGCACTTGTGGTGAAGGCAGTTCAAGACTAGACTGGGCTGCTTAAAAGATATTTCAAAATACACAGATGAGGAGTAAGCTACCTGTCTAGTATGCATCAAGCCCTGGATTCAACCCCAGCAGTGCTCCCCAACCCATGACAGATATCACAAAGTGCTGCTCATTATTTATACAGGTCACCATATAATCTCCACTCCCACACCCACCCCTACAAATCACACCAAGTTGTTGCAGTTTACAGGTCTTCATTCATATGTTTTCTGTATACACTGAGGACAGGTCTATGTTGTAACTTCCAATCAAAATCCACCCTCGTGGCAGAAGGAAGCACTAATGAGGTGACACTTAGAAGCTCAGGCACAAAATCACACAGACACAAGAATGCTGCAGACCCCACTCATGAAAGAATGCACCAAACACATTCACATTTATTTTCTTTTTTTTTTAAAGCAAATGACAAAAACCCAAATTACCAGCTTTTT